>NW_024096692.1:517500-753527 GCF_016545835.1 Crotalus tigris
AATTGATTATTATTATTATCAATCCAAGGGCTCTTTTGCCTTACAGCTGACTTTTTGACGATCATAAAACAGAGATGGCTGAATCATTCTCAGAGGTAGCCACAGCAGCTACAACAGATAGACTTACAAACATATCTCCCTTCCTGCGCATAACATGGCATTAATTAAAATATGCAATGGTTGAGCAATATCATCCCAATCATTAGCAATCATTAAGTGGGTCTCTGTACATTGTGGGCTCCTTGACCTGGCCACAAAACCAAATTTTCTTTTTTTTGTATAAATTTTATTAGTTTTTATAGGGTTAGGAATAAGGTGGGGTCGGAGTTGAGATTGGGATTTGGGTTAGGGTTAGGGTTAGGGCTGGGGTTTTTCCAAATAACATTCTCAATATTTAGCAAACAGCATAATGCTCATGTATTTAACAAACAATAATAGATAATAGTTAATTATCATATTCTTCTTGCTAATATATATTCAAAGTTACATATCACATTTCTTTCTCTCTAACTCATTTTTCTAGCCATTGATAGAAATTATCCCATGTTCTAAAATATACTCAGTCTTCTTTCTCTTTTATCTTTAAAGTCAATCTATCCATTTCTGCACACTCTAAAATTTTCTTAATTAGTACTGCTTCAGCTGGTAAATTTTCATTTTTCCAATGTTGGGCAAATACAGTTCTTGCTGCAGTTAGTAAGTGTAGAATTAACTATATGCAATCTTTCTCATAATTTTCTCCTATTATTCCTAATAAAAATAGTTCTTGCTTAAAGTCTATTTGTTTTTTAGTCATTTTCTCCAATCAGAAATGTATTTTAACCCAAAACCTTTTTGCTTTAAGGCAAGTCCACCAGGTATGATAATAAGTACCTGGTCTTTGTTTGCATTTCCAACAGTTGTTTGAAGTATTTTTAAACATTTTTGCTAATCTCACTGGGGTCATATGCCATCTGTAAAACATTTTATATAAGTTTTCTTTATATGCCACTGCTTTAGTTAATTTAACATTTCTTTCCCATAACTTTTGCCAGTCTTCTAATTCTATATTATATCCAAAGTTATTTGCCCATGTTATTATTCTTTCTTTTACTTGTCCTTCCTTAACAGAAATTTATAGAGTTTTTTAAATCAACTTTTTAACAAAACTAGATTTTCATGGCCTAATGAAAGGCCAGCAGAGTCAGGCCATCCTGATCTAGGGAGTAGAAGGTGGGTGCTGTGGCAGAAAAGACACATCTTTTAGGCCCTGCCAATAAGTATGTTTTGGCCAATGGGACTCATGGCATGCTCATCCTCCCTGATCAGATTGGATGGTTAGAAACAACTGGGAAGACCCAGTTCTAAACCATGAAGAGATTTAAAGGTGATAACTAGCACCTTGAGTTGTATCTAGAAGTACACTGGCAATCAATGCAGCTGATGGAACAGTGGTGTTACACATGCTGCATAACTGGTGCCACTGACTACCTGTGCTATTGCATTCTGCACCAGTTGAAGCTTCCAAATGCTTTTCAGAAGACAGCCCCATGTAGAATGCATGTATATATTCCATGTACTTGTAATACAAATCTGAGCATTTTTTTAGCCATAAATACATGAACACAAAAACAACTTCTCCCTGGGCAAGAGAGGCCTTGAAATTTGGGATAGGGGAATTATCATGGCTTGTAACCAATTCTATGTGGGATAAACAGGAAGGCAATTGAAAACAAGAGTTCATGAACATCAACTAGCAGTTAAAATGACATAACCAAAAATCTCTGATCTCAATCTGCACTGATGATAAACAACACCAATTTGATTGGGAAGGAATAAAGGTTATTGGGCATGTCAACACCCCCCCACGCACGTGAGTTTATTAAGGCCTGGTATTCTACTAAACGAGCAATAAACAGGTATATTGATCTAGATCCAACATATCAATATGTAAGAAACCAGATCATTCAAAGTGCCAATCAACAAGAGAACCAATCAGCTGCTTAGAATTCAAATATAGCTCCAAACAAACAAACAACTGCATGACCAACTGACCATACTGGCACACAAGATATTTATGAGCTAAGTTGAATAGGACAAGAAAATCTTGCTAATGATATTAACTACCGTAAATGCCGGCGTATAAGACGACTTCCACGAGCGCTGAAATCGGCGCCAAAGACGGGGGTCGTCTTATACGCCGAGTCGTCTTATACGCCGGAAATACTGGTAGTTTCCGGCGTATAAGACGACGTTCTAGGAATGCGGCCCGGCTATAAAGACGGGGGTCGTCTTATACGCTGGGTCGCCTAATACGCCAGCATATATGGTAGTTTGGTAATAAAATGTTCAGAAATTATATTAAGACAAGCTTGGAGAACAAAAAACAGCCTGGATCTGATGTCAACTGAAAGTCATACAGCTCTGGCAAAAAGCAGAAATGAAACATTTTAAAATATGTATTTGTATCTATGTTTGTCAAGCATAAAAAATTACTTTCTTATACTATTTCTACCACCATTGTTGAAAACACATTTCATTTATATGTTTTGCTTACTAACTTTGCAATATCTTATCTTCTACTATTTAAACAGCCATGTCCCCTATTTTTGATACTGATATATTAAATAACATGCTACCTCAGTTTCAGTGTATATCTATTGGTATGCCTTGATAGTTCTAGCAAGTTATTTAACCATTTTTTAAATAAACACTTCAAACAGACAGTAATTTTGAGTGATGCTGGCAAAGCCAAAACCAGCAGTTGCCAGGCTAGTGAGAACCATTATGTAAACTCTATCAGCTGCTTCCCAAGACTGTCAAGAAATGTGTCTATTAAGTTGGAAAGGTGGAAAGAGTAAACGAAAATCTCTATGGTTTTGATTCCAACTGTACTCACTTGGCAAATTCTGTGTAGAGAAATTCAAGCATGTCTGCAGTAGAGTCTAATTCATCTGAGTTATGTTTGAGAGTCTTTTCTCAGATAAGGCAATTGATTTCTGATAAACCAATGCCTGTGCAAAAACAAAAATCACGATTTTATCACAGACTGACATAAGTTGGCAAAATTCCATGTAATATTGATTTTTTTCTATGCACATTTCTAAATATTATTTTTGAAAAAGAAAATTAAAAAGTATATGATAAAGAATTTGATGTGATGCCACAGAATGTAGCTGTGTATAACAACAACAACAACAATAACAATAACAATAACAATAATAATAATAATAATAATAAAGTTGGAAGGGACCTTGGAGATCATCGAGTCCACCCCCCTGCTCAGGCAGGAACCCTACACCATTTCGGACAAATGGCTGTCCAGTCTCTTCTTAAAAACTTCCAGTGTTGGAGCATTCACTGCTTCTGGAGGCAGGTTGTTCCATTGGTTAATTGTTCTAACTGTCAGGAAGTTTCTCCTTAGTTCTAGGTTGCTTCTCTCCTTGATCAGTTTCCATCCGTTGCTTCTTGACCTGCCTTCAGGAGCTTTGGAGAATAGCTTGACTTCCTCTTCTTTGTGGCAGCCCCTGAGATATTGGAACACTGCTATCATGTCCCCCCCTCGTTCTTCTTTTCATTAAACTAGACATACCCAATTCCAGCAACTGTTCCTTATATGTTTTAGCCTCCAGTCCCCTAATCATCTTTGTTGCTCTTCTCTATACTCTTTCTAGAGTCTCAGCATCTTTTTTACATCGTGGTGACTGGTAAATAAATCCAAACATGTTTGATAAGTATAATGAATGCTAACTAGTATTTCTACCATTCTTTAAAAGGTACAACAAATGTATTGTTCCATACAGAAAATAGAAGAGTCCAATGTGCTTCACTTAGCACAAAATTTCAACATAGCGTGAAGAAAAACTTTAACAAATCTGCTAATTTGAACAAAAATCTTTTTGAGCTACCAAAGTACCAGTAAATGACTTGATTTATTAATGTGTACACAATTAGAATGTCTCCAGCCTATGAGATTTCCCCATGCCTTTCATTTATCTAATTTCTCCAAAAGTTGCCATGAAGAAAGAAAATAATGGTCTGATTTAGAAAAGCAATTCATTATAATTGATGCTTTTTCATAATTAAAAATCACTCCAAGCTACATTTGTAAAAATAATTATATGTAAATGAAAATACTAAATTTAATTTAATTTAGTTTAATTTATTTTTAGCCCTTTATTATGTTATAAGTAACTGAATGATTTTCTTGCATCTTGTTTTCCATATTATTGCATGAATCCAAGCTAACTTAATCACACTGAGTTCCTACGCAGTTCCTGTATATTACATGAATATGGGAAATTGCTTTCTAAAACATGTGAGTGTTGATTAACCTAGAAAAATATTAATGTTAGAACTTAGCTGGCAGTATTTCTTCACAATTTCAGCAGGATGTTTTTCTGAGAGGTCAAAGATGAAATATTGGATGTTTTGATTGCAAACCATGTGAGCCAATATTAAGCTTTATCTTCATTGTTGGTCTCAATGGGTTTTTTTTAGTGAAGTCAACATATAACACTTGATTTTATGCTAACTAACTAGTTGATTAATTAGAGAGACAGTTTGGTATAGTGGTTAAGGCACCAGGCTAGAAACATGGGAACTGTCCATTCTACTTCCATGTTAGATACAAAACCAGCTGGGTAACCACTCTCACTCAGCCCTAGGAAAGAGGCAAAGGGAAGCCATTTCTGAACAAACCTCTCAAAAAAAACAACAACCAGGGACTAGTCCAGGCAGTTATGATAAATCATGAGTCAAAACTGATTTAAAGGCAGAACAACAATAAAACCATTAATGATTACTATATAATATTGGAATGTCAAATATTCATTTTATTTTTAATATGCTCAAATGTTCAACTTCATACAAGATTGAAAGATATATAACAATGCAGGAATCCACTTTTCGTGATAACTTATTGCTAGACCAAAATGATCAAAAAGAGCATTAATGTCTAATAGTGGGTTTCCCTCTATAGTTTTTGAATTTGCAGTGTAGTGGAAAGAATAGAAAGCGTTTGGAACACAAGTTTAGTTAAGAGGTGGCGAGGGATCTGCATTTGGGCTGGAGGATGGGAAACTTAGGATCTCACTGAGAATCTGAAAGGGAACTTAAGCATTTGTTACAAGTTGTAGGACTAATTGTTACTACAAGGCAGAGTTCTTTGTTGCAAAAACAAACAGTAGACAACTACTGTTTTCCAAAATGGTATATATTCATTACAAAAATCTAAGCTCTCTAGATTTTTCTTAGCTACAAAAGTGTTGATTGCCCAACATAATAAGATGCACTATATATATTTTTAGAAGAAATCTTTTAAAAAAAGGTGTTCAAAAATAATACCTTCTTTGAGCATCTTTTTCATCTTTATTGTCACAGCAATATCAAGAGGTATTGCTTTTATTCTTCAGATAAGCAGGTTTCTCCTTGCAAAAAGCGGTACTATCTTTTCCTAATATATCTGATTTGAATGCAGTTTTTACAATATATACAATTTATATTCAGTTTTCCTAAATACACACTCAATTAATTTTTAAGCACCTAAAGCACTGCAGATGTTTTAGTGCATATGCTAAAAAATTTTCCCCTCCTGATGGTCTATGGTTCCTAACCTATAGACTGTATTTCAGATGGTAGAATATTCCCAAGAAAAATATACCATCCCCTTCCTCTTAATGCACAGATGCTATTTCCAGGCACAAATATCTGATAGTGAAAGATGAGATTGGGTACCTATATGAGATTATGCCCACCAAAAGAAAAGAATATACATTTTACAAAGAGCCACAGAATCTCTAGCACCCCCACATTGATGGGATTGGTACTGTAAATGCTGTTCGTAACAGAATTCTGCATTGCAGTTACTGTATAAATCAGCTTAGACAACTAAAATAATTGCCACTTAGACATTTGATGTTTATAAAAGAGAACTCTTGAAATTACTTCTTTACTTATTTATGTCCAACCACTTTCTAGAAGTCCAGAGAGTGCTGCAATACATTAAAGTGAATTTCCAACATAACAACTTTTAGCTGAATAGTAACCAAAAGAGACATTTGCAAGTTTCTATTTTAAATCTGTAATGAACATGCTTTTCTCTAACTTTGTATTCTAAAGAGTGAAATTCTTTAACTGTCCACAGTAGTCAAGGTTAAATGCAGAATACCAGCTGCTGTCCCTTTGAGGACAGCAATGCAAACCAAGAAATATGATGATGATTAATTACAGAAATACTGTTGTTAGGCCAAGGAAATAACATGATGGATCTACATGTGGATAATTTTTTTTTTACTCTGAAATTGGGGTATTTGTACTATGAATCACATAAAGTAAATAAAAACTTACTTTCATGAATTGGTACAATTTCAGCGGAAATCAAAACTTTAAATAGATTGGAATTTTAAAATGAGAAATTCTAATTAGTATATAGGAGAGGTTTTTCTGCCCAAACTGCACAAGAGAAATAATTTTGGTTTAAAAGGCCATTTGCCATGTTGTCTTCAAAGTTAGAATCTTGTTCTTGCATGACTAATAAGCTTGACAACATAGCTAGATACAGTTACAACATGGCACTCTAACATGACCAATGTACCAAATAGTTTGACCACAGTGCTTGCTTTCCAAGATTCATCTCAAGTGACAACTTTTAATGCCAAGCTGTAGGCTTACAGAGACATTTTATTGTATATATCACGTCTCCTGATTTTATTCTACCTGTCTGCTTATTTTTAATAAAATAGTAGGGACTTGATAGTTACCCAGATATCAAAAAGTTACTGCTTTAAAAAAAAATTGTGAAGAGGAATGTTTTTAAGGTTTTGAGTGAGTCCCTCAGAGAAGTTAAGATAACTCCGGGCAATACTGCCTTAATAATTTAGACAGAATCACCACCAGATGGATCTGTAGCTGGCTGACCGGCCGTACTCAGCGACTGGTTCTCAATGGAACTGCATCTATATGGAGGGAAGTGTATAGTGGGGTGCCCCAGGGCTCTGTTCTGGGCCCAGTACTCTTCAACATTTTCATCAACGATTTGGATGAAGGGATAGATGGGGAACTCATCAAATTTGCAGACGACACCAAGCTGGCAGGAATAGCCAACAATCCAGAAGACAGGCTTAAGATACAGGAGTATCTGGACAGACTTGAACACTGGGCACTAACAAAATGAAATTCAATGATGAAAAAAGTAAGGTTCTACACTTAGGAAGAAAAACCAAATGCACAAGTACAGCATAGGTGACACCATGCTCAATAGTAGTAACTGTGAGAGGGACCTCGGAGTCCTAGTAGACAATCACCTAAATATGAGCCAGCAGTGTGCTGCAGCTGCCAAAAAGGCCAACACAGTGCTAGGCTGCATTAACAGAGGGATAGAATCAAGATCACGTGAAGTATTAATACCACTCTTCAATGCCTTGGTAAGGCCACACTTGGAATACTGCATCCAGTTTTGGTCACCACGATGTAAAAAAGATGTTGAGACTCTAGAAAGAGTACAGAGAAGAGCAACAAAGATGATTAGGGGACTGGAGGCTAAAACATATAAGGAACGGTTGCTAGAATTGGGTATGTCTAGTTTAACGAAGAGAAGGACAAGGGGGGACATGATAGCAGTATTCCAATATCTCAGGGGCTGCCATAAAGAAGAGGGAATTAAGCTATTTTCCAAAGCACCTGAAGGCAGGACAAGAAGCAACGGGTGGAAACTAATCAAGGAGAGAAGCAACCTAGAACTAAGGAGAAACTTCCTGACAGTGAGAACAATTAATCAGTGGAACAGCCTGCCTCCAGAAGCAGTAAATGCTCCAACACTGGAAGTTTTTAAGAAGAGACTGGACAGCCATTTGTCCGAAATGGTGTAGGGTTTCCTGCCTGAGCAGGGGGTTGGACTAGATGACCTCCAAGGTCCCTTCCAACCTTACTACTATTACTATAATAATTTAATTTATGCCCTTTGTCTCTATGCTTTCCTTGCATTTCTCTATTTAATTGAATGTTCTGATTAAAACAGGATTGATAGTAAAGAATACATTGTTTGTCTGGTGATATAAGTGATAAAATGTATTACTGAGCATATGTGTAATAGGATCAGGCTAGATCATTCAGATTGTATCTATTCCCTTTTAAAAGAGGGAAAAAGTATTCCAACTAGCTCTGTTTACTGCATTTTAAAGGAAGCAAGCTATAGTACTAAAAACAATAACATATATAGAACTGAAGGTTTTTCTGGAAAAAAAATCTTTTTATATAATATAGACTGCACATTTAGTTTATCAACATTTTCTTTTTCAGATCACAGATCTCCAACATTTGAGAGATCTGGATATGGCTGAATGATTTTAATTTGGATTAAATTTTGTGCTGGATATGGCTGAATGTTTTAATTTGAGATTCAATTTTCACAGAACACTGGATTTAGCCAATAAAAATATAGACTACGTACATTTTAAACTTTTTTCTTGAAGAATTAGTTGAAGGCATATTTCTAGTGTTCATTTAACATATACAATTTAAGCACATAGTAGATTAACAGCACAAAGAAATAAGACACTTCCAAAGAGTAGCTATGTCAAACCAACAATGCCTGTTCTTATCCATTGTTTTGAAAGCAGCATTAAGTCATATTACAATGAATTACATGGAAAGGTGAAGTAAGAATTATGGAAAAGAGATGATTGCTAATGGCAAACAGATAAGAACAATTTGCTAGTGATAAAAATGATGAAAAAAACTGATCGATTCAAACAAATGAACAACTTTGTAATTCAGATTGTTTAGAATTTAGATGGCATAGCCCATCATGAGAATTTTGCTTGCAGCACTGGTAATAGAACAGCAAAGCAAATTCATTAATCTCACTTAAATGACATTTTTAATGTATATTGCTTGAGGAAGTGGGCAGTGTTATAAATTTAATTGTGCTAGAAACTATCTTGCCCAAGAAAGAGTTTAAAATTGATTCAAAAGATAATATATTCCTTGTCAAAAGTAGGATTTGAAAATGCCCTTTTGCTTCTAATATGCAGTTGCGTGGATAGAATATTTTTATATTTGAAGCAGCAATTTTATAAGCCAGTTATTTTATGGTGATCATTGACCACAATTGACAGTCTATCCCAATCTTGAATGAACTCTCTTTAAAAATATTCTGTCAGAGTCTTATAGTGACATTGCTAACACAAATGTGTAATGTGGTTTAATGCACCTATATATTAAGAACTGTGGGAGGATACTGTTTCCAAATGAGATTTGAAGTTATTGGACTTGACCTACAAAGTCCTAAACCTAAAGGTACCACTTTCTCCCACAGAATCTTACTGCCAATTGAAACCTAGAAGGGCCTTCTTTGCATATGTGTTTCTTCAACGATAACATAAATACTGATTGAACCTTCTGCCACATTAAGGACATTTTGAGCATTTTTTTCTTTATAAAGCCAACCTTTTAGATTTTCAATCCAAGTATTCAGTTGCTAGATATATTGTTTCTTCTTGATATTTTTTAATCAACTTATTTGGCTTTACCCAAGAGGTATTCTTCTGACTTTTCTTTCTTAAAATGTTTTGATAAATTTTCTTGTAAGAATGCCTTTCTATGTTAAAAATAATCGGTCACAAAGTTAGTTTTTTCATCACCATCATAACTATGGACAGTCACTGTACAAGACTGACATTTAAAAGTAAATGTCAAAATGTCTTCCTCCAGCTGCTTATAGGAATGTTGGTTAAATAAAGAATGCATGCGTCTTTTGTAATAATTTCTGTATTCTGATCAGCGACTGTAATAAGGGTATGTACACCTTTTAAAAGCATGTTTTTATTGATTAATGTATTTGAAATTAGAAAATAAGCTTTTCATCACACTTGCATAATAAGGCCTTGGTTGAGTAAGCCAATATGTATATAAACCTGAGGCTATACTTATTGGTTCTGTTTCACAAGTGATGAATAAACAACTATATTTTATGGATAAACCCTATGATCACTGGTTTCCAAGTTTGCTGAAATATGATTTTTGTTTGCTGTATAAGGAAAAAGCAAAAATAGCTGTGTTTAGGTATTTCAAGCTTGTGTGTGTGTGTGTGTGTGAGAGAGAGAGAGGGAGGGAGGGAGGGAGGGAGGGAGGGAGGGTATGAAGTTATGATTCAGGATTACAGTGAAATACAAACTAGGTTTCTTTCAGGAATAATAGCTTCACTTTAGTAAAACATGAAACTGTCCAGATGGTAAAATAGTCTGGCCAAATGTCATACTTCTACAGATGACAATCTTCTATTTGAAGTATTGTCAGAGGACAGTCCTCTTTAGAATCATCCTTTAACATTGCCTGTCTGAAGAGTCCAAATTAGTTTTAGGGCTTAAAACCATAATTAGGAAAAGCAGCCTTTGATATTATCCATTATCAGTTAACATCTGCATAACAGATTGGGCAGCTTGTACAGATAGAAATTTTCACCAGCAGAATGAGATAATTTCTATTTCTGTGTAAATGTTTGTACTTATTTCTATACTTACATCCATGCCTATATTAGTATTTTAATCCAGTTATGTCCTTTTCACTCTGGTAGTACATCTCTCTTTTTTTAGTAGCTATGTATTTTAAAGTCTCACAGAATTTTAATAAAACTAATACATGCTTAACTGTTAAGGGTTTTACAGATTGTCTCAGAAAAACTTCTGTTAGATTAACTATAATCCACTTCATTACCTTTAATACCTTTATGCAAATAAATCTTTTCTTGCTAAAATAATACTTTGAAAACTGGAATTAAAGAAGTCAAGTTTAATTATATTGTAATCCTTTAAAATGAGGGGGAAGAGGGGTTTCATGCTGAGCTCTCTATAAATTTAGGGTTGCATAAAGATGTAAATGGGTTTTATAGACCTAATGAGAGAAACAATCCCCTCAACAAAGGGCAAGGGAACTTTTGGCCTTTTGTAGAGACAATTTTTCTCCATCATTCTCTTGTGGAGAGAGATTATATTCCTTTAGTTACCAAGGTTAGGGTTTCTACCCAAAAAACCCAAAAACAAAACAAAACATCATTGGCAAAAATAACATCTAAAACATTTTCTAGGTAGATCACTAGTAGAGATATGCAGGCTTTTAATTATGCCAAAACATAATTCGATACATTGTGTTCTTGATCACTCTTGACTGGTTTCATAGGCTAAAAATATTGGGCCTAGTTAGATCATAAGGCAAGAGTCAGAGCTATAAACTTGGGTAAAGGTATATTAAAAATCCTTTGAAGGATGTAGTAAGAGGAAAAAAATGATATGGGCACCCCTGACTATCATTAGGGTTAGTAACAATAGCACAATCTTTATTAATACATCATTTATTAAATTAATATACAACCAGACTCGTGGTATATTGGCATATGCATTTGCTTCATGAGATCTCCCATTCTTTTCATCTCCATTTTGCCAAATCTGAATACCAAATGGGAACACCAAGTATTTTATTTTCTCATATTCATATTCATATTCTTTCCATCTTATTTTAATTTTGTGCTGATGCAGATATAAAAATACGAAGTATAATTTGTTTACCACTTTTTTAAAAATAGACTTCTAGTTCATGTTATAATTCAATGGACTTTTCAAAATATTGGGTTTGTGAAGTACAGAAGTTGCTGAAATGCCTTTGTGACTGGAATTTTCTTTTCTCTAAAATTGCTCTAGAGGTCAGGTTGTGTAGAGTCTCCTTTTCTCATTGTTAAAGAATAATTCAAAACTGAAATTCACCCAGGCTCATTGTATATATTTATGCAGAGTTATTTCAAGCAGATTTCTTAATGCAAACTAAATTATAGATTATGATGTAATATACTTAGGACTTGCTGTTACTCAAGCCAGAACTCTAGAATTCGGGGATTTTCTTCCTGAGCCATTCTGCATGTCAAATCTCATCAGCTAAAACAGTTAACTTCAATGACAGTTCTTAATGGATCAGCTCTAAGTAGTTTGTTATCTTTGATACAAATTACTTTCACTGTAGTAACAAAAGAGAGCACCTTATTATTATTCGTTATTTTATTGGTTAGAGCATTATTTTGCTATTCAAAACCTTCTGAGTTTTAAGACAAGATCTGAAGCTATTAAAGAAATGAATATGATGGAAATATTTCAAATCACATTTCTGTGAAGCTTACGTATGTTATACTGGCTGAATCTGATTTCCCAATGTGCTGTAAAGGATTCATGCCTGCCATATTTATTCCAGATAATCTGCCACTGAGCAAATAATGTAATATATAAATAGGGGTTGAGATGAGAGAAGTACTTCAATAACCAAAAATACTTAAGTGCAATGTAGTTAGACCTAATAAACCAGGTCTTAATAAATAAAGCTGTATACTTTCCCCTTATTTATTCACATGCTGAATATATATTAAGAAATAATGTATTGGACGAAGATGAGCGTGAATTTAAAATTGAAGGGAGAAATACCAATAATCTGTACTACACTGATAGTACTACTCATAATTGAAAATGCAGAAGATCTGTAGACTCTAATAAAAAAAGTCATGGATCATAGTGAAAAAATAGCACAAGGAAAATATCTAAGTGGTACAGTGTATTTGCTTTTGGGGCTCAACCATCAACAGTAAAGGAGAGAGAGAGTCAATAAATATAATGTAGATTAGCATTTGCTAGAGCAATTATAAAGGTCTTGGAAAGACTAGTAAATACAAAGATCAGAATCATGCAGGTCACGATATTCCTTGTGGCACTTTATGGAAATGAAAGTTTAACTCTGAAAAAGCAGAATAGGAAACATATTAATGATTTTGAACTTGGTTGTGGGAGAAGACTCCTGGTAGGAAAGAGAAGAGCATGATTTGCACTGAAGTAGATGGATTCAATTGCAGTGGCAATGAATGTACCTGGGGAAAAGTGAAAGACCAGTTAGGGACAGATTGTCATGGAGAAAATCTATCTATGTGACTGCCAAGAGTTGAGACCAACTTCCTGGCACATAAATAAAAAAGAGATTTTAGGCCAAAATGGAAGATTGAATTTGATTTGAAATTTGACATAAAGTTATCCTGTTCACATTTCTTGAATTGAAATTTGATCCAGAAGCACAAATGTCTTGAAATCAGTGCTTTTTAGAATTCCATGATTCTGTTCACATTTCGGTAATACAGACACCGATGCATATATTAAGGAGAATAATCATTTGAGTCCAGCTTCTTGGGGAATCAAGTATAAGACAAAAGCTTCATAGAAAATCACACCAACCACCCTTCAGCAATCTTGGCACTATATTGTGTATCTCACCTGTACATTGCCTTTGCTAAATCTAGCTCTTTTAAGAGGCAATTTACCAGTTTGTCATTCCTGCAAAAGTTGAAGTGGGAGAAACTATAAATGCAGGACTTTGGAGCACCACAAATAGAGTGGGAAACCCTAAGTCATCTGAAAAGAGAAGAATGTAATGAATTGTTGTAGGAAAATTCTGCAAGTGGTGATAGTTCTTTCCATTTACATTGTTGATAAGAGAACTATCACTTTAAATATTGTTACATTTAGCACTCCTGGTTGTTTTTTAAAGGAGAGAGGCTAGATGATCTGGGGAGTCCCATTTTAGTGGTGGATGTATTGGGGGAATATTATGGTCTCCTTCCACATAGCAGTTGTTTTTTATATCAATGATCCTCAACCTTTCCAGCTTGGCAGCCTGGTGGAGGGAGAAGGGAGAGGGGATGGTTTTATCTGAATGGTAGGCATGTGCACCAATGGAGCTTCCTGCATGAGCACCCACCACTTGCATTAGTGGAGTTGCGCACATGCGCTAACACACCACTTACGTAACCTAGTTCCAAATGGGTCATGGGCCGCTAGTGGGCTGCAGCCTGGGGGTTAGGGACCCCTGTTTTATACCATGCTGTGTATTATTTTCTTCATCTGCATAATTGTGTTTTTAGTTGTTCAGACAGAGTTGTTTAGACATGGATTGCCTAGAAACTCATTATGAACAAATTAATAAATAAATGTTCTTCTAGTATTAGGAAAATAAAGTTACGGCTGAATCTTTAAGGTGAATCATTAATGCACAGAGAAGTGTGGCTGGGCCTGCCTTTTTTGAAATCAACAATGATCTCTTTGGTTTTTCCAGTATTTAAAACTAGGCTGTTTTCCTTACACCAGTTCACCAACCTCTCAATCTCCTTGCGGTAAGCACCCTCATTGTCATCATGAATAAGGCCCACTACTGTTGTATCATCTGCGAACTTCACAATATGGTTGGTGGCAAACCTAGCACAACAGTCATGGGTCAACAGGGTGAACAGCAGTAGCCTTAGGATGCAGCCCTGAGGAGAACCTGTGCTCAAGAAAATGGTATTAGAGATATTTGTTCCAACTCGCACATATTGGGGCCTGTTGGTAAGAAAATCAAGAATCCAGTTGCACAAAGGAGTGTTTAAGCCTAAAAGGCCCAGTTTGTCTACTAGATGCTGGGGAATGATAGTGTTAAACACTGAACTGAAGTAGACAAACAACAAATGCACATGCGTATTTCTTTCTTCTAAGTGCTTCAAGCTCAGATGGAGAACGGAAGAAATAGCATCCTCCATAGAGCAATTTGGTTGGTAGGCAAACTGCAGCAGATCAAATGCTGGCAGGAGGCTAGATACAATAATGACCTTTATCAGCTTCTCAAAGCATTTCGTAATGGTGGATGTCAGTGCAACCAGATGATAATCATTGAGGCCTATAATTGTGGAATTTTTGGCACTGGCAAAATGATGGCCATCTTAAAACACAATGGGACCATTGCCTGCTGCAATGAGAGATTGAAAATATCTTTGAGAACATAAGCCAGCTCATCTGCGCATTTCCTAAGGACATGTCCAGGGATGTTATCTGGGTCTGCTGCTTTCCGAATAAAAACAGTATCATGGGACTAATCCAGCTATCCAAGATGGATGCCAATAAATAATTAGGTAGAGTTGAAAACACAATGGAATAAAGTAGTTTAATAAGGGAGATAAGTTCCAAACCACTGTGAAAAAAATCCACCTGTGAATTTCTTGGGGCAAAGGATGTGAAGTTTTGTGTCCCTTTTTTAATTATTGTGATCTATACTTGTTTTCAGACTTAATTTAAATGCATCAACTGATATGGTGTCACTTTTCAGCAGAACTCAGACTGCTTAGACCAGTGGTTCTCAACCTTCCTAATGCCGTGACCCCCAACCATGTGGTCTTAAGTCGAGGACTACCTGTATTTCCCTGTGGGCGGAGCAGGAGGAGGAACGTACACTCTGCCTCCTCTCCTGTGGCTGGAGCGCACGCTGGGCAGGCCGAGGGTGCATGCAGGGTGTCGCCCAGCATGCAGGGCGTCGCCCGGCCTGGGAGTGCCACGCATGTGTGGTGCCACCCCCTGCACTGGCCAAGGCATAGCCGGCAAACAGCAGCGATGGTGCAGGGCAACCACCGGCTGGGCCACCAGCTGGCCCAGCCCAAGGGAGGTAAGGCACCCGCCGGGCCCCATGCATGCCAGCAACCCTCCCTGCACTCACCACTGCCCCGCTAACCTTACTTTGGCCACCGCACATTCGGTGCGGTGGCAGGCAGGCCCAGGTATTCCTGGGTGGCCATGGCACGCGGCAGCGAGGGCGCAGGGCAACCACCGGCTGGGCCACCAACTGGCCCAGCCCAAGGGAGGTAAGGCACTTGCCAGGCTCCATGCGTGCCAGCAACCCTCCCTGCACCCGTCGGCCTCCCACCTCCCACCCCTGGCCCTCTTTTACTTACATTTAGTAGTTGCTCAGCAGGGAGGGGTGGAAATGTCCAGAAAGCTCACCTTAGCTGCAGACAACTTGCAGCACCGTTTGCAGACTGGGATTTTTGGCGGGCTCAGTAGGGCAGAGAAGCCAATAGAATTAGACTCTATTCAAGAGAGTCTATTCTATTGGTTTTTGTAATCCAATAGATTCTATTGGCTTTCGAACGCCAATAGAATAGAGTCTCTTGAATAGAGTCTATTCTGTTGGCTTTCAAAAGCCAATAGAATAAGAGGGAGTAGCACAGCTAAGGAAAAGGGAAAAAAATGGCGGACTGCGTTGTTTGGCAACCCCCATGAAATGGTCATTCAATCCCAAATGGGGTCGCGACCCACAGGTTGAGAGCCGCTAGCTTAGACGTTTGTCCTAAATTCAGTTCTTGGCATACTGCAACTATATTTAGAAGATAGGGTAGTGATGATGGGAATAGATTTTTGCTTCTTAAGACTCTATCGAGTTTCCTTTATAATTAAAGCATTAGATTAGAGCAGTATTTCTTGACCGTGGCAACTTTAAGATGTGTGGACTTCAACTTGCAGAATCCCTCCACAAACATGCTAAAGTTGCCAAAATTGAGAAAAATTGGACTAGAAGAATAAATAATTTGCTCTCTAGAAGGTAGATTCTAATGTAATGCCACATGATGTGTAAACTATATGATATTTGTACTAATAAGGAGCCACACCAACAGCTATTTCTAATATTCCAGACATTTTACAGCTGTAGTCAAGTCAATTTGCTTGTTAGTACTGTACATCATTAGTATTTGTGTTACAATCTGGATAAAGTTAAATAATAAGATGAAGGAGAAGCAGAAGACTAATCACTTTTCTACATATAGTTAGAAGTTAAAATTATAGGGAATCTAGTGCCATTTCTCTTTCTTGGTTAGCATATCTCTTTGTCTCTCTCTTATCCTAATCATAGTCTATTAACAATCTTCTCAGAAAGCAGCTAGTTTGAACAGATTTGATTGGAGTTATGCAATAACTGAATCAAAGAACAAAACAGGAAAAATAATAGTAAGATTTCTTCTTTTAAAAGAAAACAAATGATTTAGACTAGAATCGGTCAGTCAGGGCTGCAAATGTTTCTTGAAAGCCTCAACTCTACCCAGTATTTATAAAAACATTGTTACTTAATAATAATTGCAGCATCATGGAAAAAGAAAATTATTACATACATAACTGGATATACAGTTATCCATACATAATTGGATAATTTTAATATTAATTAAATTTAGTTGTAATTGAATGTAAATTAAAGCAAAATTAGTTTTTAGTTGACTGGATTCCTCTTTGGAGTATGGCACATAAATCTAATCCAAGATTCTTGACTTTAAAAAAGTTAAACATTGCTGCTCTGAAGAAATCTGGGGAGTAATAAGTAGTTAAGTTTGCTGCCAATTTCTTCCTCTTTTTAATAATTTCAGATTTCCTGAAAGATTCTTCTGCCTACAAATTGCATGTATTGTGTGAATTTGGCACGGTCAGAATAGGCATAGGTTTATGCCGAAATTGGGGACAACAGAAGAGGGTTAGTGGTATATAGTTCATTAGGAACTAATAGCTTACTGTGGGAACAGAATGCTAACCCAGATGGGTCTTGGTTCTTATCTGAAATCATTTTTGATGTATGTATGTGAGGTGGAGAGTGTTGATAGAGAGATCTTAGCAATTTGTATTTGCTAAAGAACTACATGCTGCATATAAAATTAAAACTGTTACTATTTAATTCAGGACTAATCTTCAGACATGTGCATTAAACAGAGAATCAGAGTATCTCAGGACAAAGAGGTCAATCATGTCAACCTGCTTCAAAACTGAAAAGTACACAAAAAAAGGTTAAACTATGGAAATGGTAGGAGAGAAGCATTCCTGGAATTAAATTTCAAAAAATCTAAGACCTTGATATTGGTAAAAGGCAGTCAACTACTTTAAGTGACTCTATCCAAGTATTGTATAAATATTTTTATTTCACTGTGCTGTTTTTAGTCAGAGAATTTGCAGCTGAATTCCGTTTAAAAGTAAAGATTGTACTGTTTTAGATTTGCAACCTGTAATGATTTGTTTGTTGTCTCTCAGATATTCCTGAGTTTGTGTAATTACTGTGTGAGCTCAGAAAGAAACAGAGTTTCTTTAAAGAAACACTGATAGGTACAGATATTTTTTTGGTTTCAGATCAGGAGTTCCACCTAGCCTTACCATGATACTTCACGTGACAAGGAAATTTTTTTTTAAAAAAATTATTTAATTGATCTTTATGGCCATCCATCTCTGCAAATGACTCTGATGGTGAACACTATTAAAAAATAGCTAAATATACAAAAATTAAAATGCATAGCTGCTGAGAAAACCACACCAATCATTAACACAGCCAGGAGATGGATCCCTTTATGCATTTGGAGCCCCAGGCCCAAGTACAGAACCTGACCTTTAGGGTCTTACAGAGCTAGCAAGGTTGTGGCCAGTATGATATCCAGAAGGAGAATGTTCCAGAAGGCGATTGCTATGACAGAAGTGGCTGGTCTTCTAGGACTTGCCAGTTGATATTCTTTAGCTGATGGGACCAGTGGAGGATATCTATCCTTCTGAATAGATAAGATAGGTAGAAAGATTTCCATGTTCTCAGTGAATCTGACCATAGTCTACCTTAATCAAAAGAACTGAGTCATTTGGGATCTTGAATGTTTGGAGAAATAAATTTACAATCTCAAAGACTATGTTGGTAGCTGTCAAATAGCAGCTGGTTATGCATAACGTATCTCTTAATGGGATGGTCATTAAAGACAACTTTCTTGTGACATTTCCTATGGTGACAGGTTGTCATCCATAGCATTTCTTTTTCTGTGATTGCCTTCACCAGTTGGATGATAATCCTGTTGTATAATTGTGTGAGAATCCAAACAGCAGGAATATACTTAGAAATATTATTTTAAAACTAAACAACAGCCTCATGATTTCACATAATCAAGCTTATAAAGAATTTATCAGCAAACTTAAAGAGGCATTTGCATTACATAGTAACATTAACCTTAAAATATTTTATAACTCAGAGTGAGCGCTAATTAAGTGATAAGTGGCATGACTTGCTTCTCTTTTTCTTCTTTGTGCCAATTATAATCCAATTAATTTTTGTTTCCTTGTCAAAAGTCAATATGCATCCCTTTTTTTGCTGTTGTTGTTACAATCAAAATTTTTAAAAGGCAAAATGATATTCAAGGGCATTGAGCCAGCAATTTTACAACAAAAGACAGCTTTTCCTTATCTTTCGTATTCCATTAATCCATTATTACTTGGTTTTATCTGCGTGGTGCCAGAAACATATATATGCAAAAGTAAAATACAAGATACATTGTAACAGTAAAATACAAGAGCCAGAAGCAAAGATATGCTTATTCAATAATGGCAAAGGAAATGCTTTTAATAAACTGTTCTAATGCATTCAAGCTGGATGTTGAGGATTGCCACTGCTGACACAATTTAGAAAGGGATTAATTAAATTCTCATAATTGTCATGATAGGGCCCACAGGTTTGAGGACAATACATAATAGCAGGACAGGATTAAAGATAGCAGTCCAAGCCTTACTCAGTAGCACAAGCTGAGGAATCCTTAAATTAGCCAGGCTAATTTGACAGGCATCTTTGACAGAAATAATACATATTACCATCTAAAAAGGTTCCAAAGCAGAAAATTGTAAAGCAGAAACTAAAATGCCCATGAATAGAATTCCAATGAACATTATTGTTTAAGG
Organism: Crotalus tigris; assembly: GCF_016545835.1. Lineage (NCBI taxonomy): Eukaryota > Metazoa > Chordata > Lepidosauria > Squamata > Viperidae > Crotalus > Crotalus tigris. Next base: position 537,039 of record NW_024096692.1, read on the forward strand.
TATTCATTCTGGAGAGTATTACATATATATCTGCAGACTTAGCCAACTTCAGAATAGTGTTTCAGTCACTTCAGGTATATTCTGATAGATATATCCTGTAGCAAATTCTGTGGCCTTTAAAATGGGATCTGTGACTTATGGGGAAGAAGACTACATTTAACATATTTGGGACCCCAAGAATTAACAGAGGAAGCAGCAACAGTGTTAAATGAATATGACTAACTTTTGTCTTGATTTGGGAGGCTACTTGGGAAAGGCATCTTAGTTTCATAGATTGTGTTTAATCTATTTTAGTTTGAATATGTGAAATATGAATATTTCTGAGACAGTAAGAAGTTAAGCCATCAATTTTCATTGTTTGTAGGAGACTGCCGAAACCATGGAGAAATAGGTTAGAGTTAGACCATGAAGGTGGCTTTGTCTTGTCCTAAACTAACACACTTCTTTAGAAGCAATACACCACTACTATTGTCATGTTGGGAATGCGAAACACTTCCAGGTAAAAGAATGATGTCCTCACCATTGCCCAGGAGAAGCTCAGTTGCAGGCTTCTTTCACATCCCAAAGTGGGCAGTAAAGAAGCAGTACAGATACTGCTGCACTATTAATGTTTCCTTCTGGTCCCATTAGCCTTGTTTTTTGTTTTTTGTTTGCTTTAGACCATAACATGTTTTAGATATGCTCTGTATGCTTGTGACTATGCTTCATTGACTATGCTAAAGCCTTTGATTGTGTGGATCACAATAAATTGTGGCAAGTTCTTAAAGAGATGGGAGTATCAGACCATCTTATTTGTCTCTTGAGAAACCTATATGCGGGTCAAGAAACAACAGTGAGAACTGGACACAGAACCACTGAATGGTTTAAAATTGGGAAAAGAGTCCGGCAAGGCTGTATACTGTCGCCCTGCTTATTTAACTTATATGCAGAGCACATCATGAGAAAGGCAGTGCTAGATGAAATAAAAGTTGGAATTAAGATTGCCAGGAGAAATATCAATAACCTAAGATATGCAGATGATACCACTCTAATGGCAGAAAGTGAAGAGGAACTAAAGAGCCTCTTGATACGGGTGAAGAAGGAGAGTGCAAAAGTTGGCTTGAAACTCAACATTAAGAAAACTAAAATCATGGCATCTGGCCCTCTCAATTCTTGGCAAACAGATGGGGAAGAAATGGAGGTAGTGACAGATTTTATCTTCCTGGGCTCCAAGATCACTGCAGACTGCAGCCAAGAAAAAGCTCCTGGGGAGGAAAGCTATGGCAAATCTAGACAGCATACTAAAAAGCAGAGACATCACCTTGCCAACAAAAGTGCCTATAGTCAAGGCCATGGTTTTCCCAGAATTGAGGCCTTTGAACTATTGTGCTGGAGAAGACTCCTGCGAGTCCCCTGGACTGCAAGGTGTTCAAACCGGTCAGTCCTAGAAGAGATCAACCCCCAACTGCTCTTTAGAAGGCCAGATCCTGAAGTTGAAACTCAAATACTTTGGCACCTAATGAGAAGAAAGGATTCATTGGAGAAGAGCCTAATGCTGGGAAAGATTGAGGGCAATAGAAGAAGGGGGTGACAGAGAATGAGGTGGCTGGATGGAGTCACTGAAGTAGTAGGTGTGAGCTTAAATGGACTCCAGAAGATGGTAGAGGACAGGAAGACCTGGAGGAACATTGTCCATGGGGTCACAATGGGTTGAATTCCATTGTCATCAAGTTTTCTGTTATGGGAAGAAGATCCTGCATGAGAAAATATTGCTCTTAACAAGAGCGGGGTTCTTGTTGGTAACACCATGATCTATAAGAACTTTACAAGATTGGCAGAATCTATATCAATTCTGGAACTGATAATTAATTTGTTCAAATTGACTAGCATAGTTTGCCAAGCATAGTCAGAAAGCCTATTCTTGCTTAGAAAACCTAGGGCAAAAATTTTTGATAGAAAACTGTGTTGGAAAATCCTACCATCACCAATCTTCCTAATCACATAATCCTTAGCCCTCACTTTGCTGGCAGTAGACAAAATATGCAGAACTCCATATATTTTATAGCAATCTATGAACGTTCCATTTTAGAAGTTTTACTCTTCCTAGAATTAATTGGATGGAGTTCTGAAAATAATATGCTGGGAAGCAGATGATAGCTTTTTGAGAGATTACAAAAAAGAGCTAAAGGAAACAATGTTTGTAGTAAAGTCAATGACTAACATTCAACCATTGGTTATGTTACATTGTGTTATTGCTGCTTTCAGCAGAGAATCAATACAAATAAATCAATATTTTAATGTATGTGACTTTTAAAGATCAGATTATGAGAAGTCTGATAACCTTCTGTGGGAATAGCAAAAGACAGCTTCTTCTATTGGAAAAACACCTGATGTCGTTATTCCATTTTAGAGTGGTAGCATTTACAGTATCCTTTTGTAAGGAGGAAGGAAAAGGAGGAAATTCTGCCAGATATTTGCATTTCTTAGGAAAAAAATTAGGAATGATGCTTTGGGAGGGGGGCATTAGTTTGGAAGCGACATAAAAATGGCTCTGAATTATTTGAATGAAATTAAATGTTGAGTCTTACTTCTCAGTTCAGTGCTTTATTTGGTGCACAATAACTCCTTTGGTCACAAAACTGAAAATTAGACAACAGTATCAAATGGTTTTATCAGAAATTCAGCAGATTTATAGTATTACTCCAGGAATGTCATGTACTCTTGCCATCACAAGCATTCTGGGACATCCTGTTCCATGTGATCTCATTTCCCCATGTTGAATAGCAATATATCAAAACAGCATCCATTCAAAATTGTGTGAATTGTTCCAGATTCAACACTGTAGCACTTTTGTTCAAGATGGTAGGGTGCTAAAATATAGATTTTCACAACCAGAGGTACTTCCTTTTGAATTCCTGCATTGAGCAAGGTTATAACTTAGGATGTTAAATGATCTGTGATTCTATGGATTATAACTGTAATGGGAGTTTACTCCCCCCAAAAAATACAATAAATGCAAGCAAAGATATAGCTAAATATATAAAATGCTTTGAATAGTCTAATTAGAGAGAGCTGTAAAGCACTATGAAGTGGTATATAGGTCTAAGTGCTATTGCAATTGTTATTTTATACCAAAAAGTGGAAAGAATTTAAATGATAAAAATAAGCAGACATGAAATGACATTTTTGCTGCAAACATATTTGAGAAATGTAAAGGTCATATATTGTGCCATTAAGTTAAAAAATATGGAAGTGAAAGAATAATGTTTGATGAAATTATAAAATTTCAGCCTTCTGAGATAAGCCATTTTACACTGCAGACAGCAACATGCTTCAGTCTAATTGCCAAAAGCAAAATTGCAAAAAATTGTTTCTCCAATGCTTAAAAAAAGTTATTGAATTAATATAAAAATAAAGAGAACAATGGAGGCTTGATTCCCATTAATAAGTTATAGTTATTCATTTGTATAATTTACGATATTCTTGAGTCCCATAGATTTCATCCAGATTCATTTATCTTTCTGTCCATTTCACAAACATTTGTTTTGGGATTTTTTCCATGAATTTTACTACATAGAAAGAATAGGTAATATTGGACACCCCAAAAGAATCCTGTGGTCAACCATTCAGTTTCTATTGAAGTATGTAGCATTTTGATTTGTCTCAGATAAATTATATTTACCTTTAGACATCAGTCCCTATAAGGGATTTTTTTTAGCACAGCTGGCTTGGCAGTTAAAACCAAGGTCTTAAAGGCCATTGGGGAATAATACTATCACTGCCAGAGCTGTCGTCCAAAAAGGTCTTAATTATGTCACCCTTTCATTAGCATGAAAATGGAAGGTGAGTAACACCCTCATCTGTTTTGAAATCGAACACTAATTTGTGTAAATGATCTTGCTTTCACCAAAGCAATCTATTTTGCTGTGATTTTATACTGAAAATAATTGAAGGCATTCAATTTACCAAATCTATCTTCCCTAGAATGCTCTTCTTTATCAGCAATAATGACCTAAACAACTTTTATTTATAAACCTACCACACAAAATGCTATCATGATGTGCTTCTTTTTTCACTACAGAGAAATCTATTTTCTGCTTTGCAGTATAAAGAAAGCTATTTTTTAAATCTTGTATGGCAATTTAAGCATTATGACACTGTAGCAGATTGTTCTGTAAGAGAGTATTCAATTACATATATTCCCTTTTTAAAGAAGCGTTTGCTGTTAATATTCCTTAGATATTGAAACAATTGATCATATATGAGAACATGCTGTTAATTATTTATTAACAGCTCTTACTTATTGCCAGTAATACATACAGATAATCCTTGATTTACAACTATTTGTCTAGCAGCTAAGGTTACAATGCCATTTGAAAAAAGTGACTTACAATTTGGTACTTTGCATGTACAGCTAGTGCACTATCTCCATGTCATGTGACCAGAATTCAGGCTCTTGGCAGCAAGCATGTATTTTACAACATTGCAGTGTCCCAAGGTCACATGATCATTACTTGCGACCTACGCAGATGGTTGCTGACAAGCCAAGTCAATGGGGAAAGATGGGTTCGCTCTAATGACCATGTAATTTATTTAACAATTGCAGTGATTCATTTAATAACTAGGGCAAAAAAGATAATAAAATCAGGCACAACCCACTTAACAGTGGAAATCCTAATTGTAATTGTGGCTGTAAATTGGGGTCTACCTATAAGCAAGTTTTCCTTTAGCTTGCTTATTTATGATTCTAACATGTAATGACAGATTGCCACATCTTGCACATTTCTTTGCTCACTTCATAATGTAACTCAGTTGTTAGGTTTTATTAATATTTTGAAAGATTTTTCTTTGCTAAAGCAGTATTTCACAAAACACTTAAAAAATCTGGCAGAAGTCATTGTCACTTTTATTCATGTAAATGTTTCTTTTTAAACTTAGTATTTGACTCAGAATTTTAATTTTGTAAATGTAAACTCAGAGATGTGTTATTTAAAATAAAAAGAAAAAATGTTTATGTACAGTAAGCCAGCGAATTTTAATAAGATTGTTTTATTGTTACATTGATAATTATTCTGTCAGTGATAATCTTAAAACCAAAAGCCTTAAAACAGACTGACTTGCAGATTAGGTTTAAATCAGTGAAATACAGTATATGCTGAATAACTTTGAGATCTATAAAAATGTGAAAGTTACATTGTCAGAACTGATTATATGCTAATTAAAACACACACACACAAATTAAACAATCGGTTTGTTGGATTCTGGAAAGATTGATAGATATTTCATACATCCAATTTCCATAGAACAAGAGGCATGAAAATAAGGCTTGCTCTTTATTTTCACCAATTTCATTCCACAAATCTGTGGTTTTTTTTTCTAAAACTAATTCAGACTTGAGGGATTTGTGTGGAAATAATACTTTTTAAAGTATGCAAAACTCACTTCCATGTGTGTGGGTACACAGAATTCTCAGTCAGCTACTCTGGGATTTTAGGGGTTGCCATCTAACACATCCCAATACATCTTGGCAACCCCAGCATCCTGTATTGTAATGCAACATTTCACCTATGTATTAATATTTGTTCCTATTTCTGTTTTCTCTTTATGCCATCTCACTTTTCTTGCTTAAGACCAATCCTCTCTCACTTCTCCCTTCCTCAGACTTCAGTTTCCCAGCCTTTTCTGCAGCCCATCATATTTACTCTAGTCACTCTAAAGCCCACCTCTGTTCGGTTTTCCATAAGATGATCCTTTAATAGCTCCCCTTGTTGAAGGATTGCTCAATTCAAGCCTTGAAATTTCCCATCACAATCTTAGCAGATGTTTATAGTGTCTGTACCACAATGAGCTATATTGCTATTTCAGGAAAATTATAGTAATTATTTCTAAATTTCTTTCTATGAATACAAATTGGGTTAGACAAGTCTGTCCTCATTCTTTGTTTTTGTGTATGTTTTGAAAGTCATCACACATATTTCATTCATTCATTAGTGCCTCTTCATCATGATTGGGACAGAAAACCTTAAGCTGAAGTCAAGTATTTAAGAGCTTCTAGCTCATTTTCAATATAAGAGTGCCTTACTACATGCTGAATAATTTAGGTGCAGCATTATGGACCACTGGAAGTGATTTTTTTTTCTTCCTCATTTGGCTAAAAAATGCACTTTCATCATATGTTTTTTCTCTTTAAAGGGCTGAAAGGGAAATGCCCTGCTATGTTTCTTGGGTTGCATCTGAAGGAGTTTGTCCTGCATGTTTTTTCCCCCCACCCTGGAGAGCTTTGAGTTCTAAAATTGGTGTCTTGACTGTGTAAAGTTTTAATGTGCCAGTTTTGTATCCAAACATGTTTTATTTATTTGATATAGCTGCTTCTTGGTAGTCAATTATATCAGTGAACAACTATTATATATTAAAAATGGCACAATGAACAAATAATAAAAAGAAAAGACCAAAGCATCCTATCATGGTAGGTGGATAGATTTATTTGTTTGTTTGCTTGCTTGCTTGCTAAATTTCAGCAGTGCCATCTGTGTTCCTCTGGGAACCATAAAAGTGAGCCTGGAGGCCCTGGATAGCTAAGCTCTGATTTGCCTAGAGAGGTTATGTGAAGCACTAAAAAAAAAAAAAAAAAGAAGAAGCAACTATGACTTGGAAGGAATATAAAGGTTTCTGGATCAAAGACGTTATCTGGATAACAAAGGTCTTCACTATATTTATATGAGGTTTAGCTCATGATTCTTGGCTTGTGATTCCTGACTCTCACACTGTGACTACCATGCGCCACTAGTCATCTCAAAGATTGTAATTTCTGTATGGTTCTTTTGTCTCCAGTTTGACAATGGAGACTGGAGGTGGCTATGAACATCTCTTGTGCAAGATTGGCACCCAGCTGTTCACCTACTGTTTACAGCTTACCTTATTTCTAAGCCTAAATGCAAACTGAAAAATATTCAGCAGGCTAGCTTCTGAGAAATTAAATATATCTGCTGCCTTGTTTTTCACTAAATATAACTTTTGCAACTATTGGAAAGGAAAGATTTGGTTACTGCTAATATCAGATGATTCCCAAGTTTATTTTTAAATCTCTAGAGAAATATTTCCAGAGATTTTACTTGTTTGTGCATTAAGTACAATGATGTTTCTGAAATAAGATGATTTTTCTATAGTTTACCAAATTGATAGGAGGATTCTGTCTCTTTGATCCAATTTATCCCTATCTCTCTATTACCCATTTCAAAAGCTTTTTAATTGAACTTGTTATATCTAACACTTATTTTAAACCAAGTTATTATTGATTTTGGAGGATGTGACCTCTGATAATGTCTCTAATAGTGACTTAGCCTCCTTCAATAAAGAACTGAAAAATAGAAGAAAAGAAGAATTCAAACAAATGCCCTCTCAGAACCTATTTGACTAGTTTTTTCTTTTAAATAGCCTTTTTGTTTTCTGTAAGCAAACTCTGGTTCTTTCTTTCTTTCTTTCTTTCTTTCTTTCTTTCTTTCTTTCTTTCTTTCTTTCTTTCTTTCTAAATAAAGGCTCTTCTACTAATTCTGTAGAATACAATTATAGGAACTCCTTGCTTAGGGGCTACAATTGGGGCAGGCAAACGACCTAGTTGCTAAGTGGAAAATCACAGGACCAGGGCTTACATCCATACTTTGCCTTCAGTCATTAAATGAAGTGAAATATAGTCACTAGGTGGAAGATCATGTGACTGTGATTTATGGTTTTACTTCTACCTTCTCCTAGCTTTCCTTGTCATAAGCAAAAATGTGCACCAGTTGCAAAGTACATGAATGGTGATCATGTGGCGGAGGGATGCTACAAAGTCATAATTGTGAGGATTGGTCACAAAGTTATTTTTAACATCATTGTAACTTAAGATAGTAATTGCACAAGGCTGTCAGTAAGTGAGGACTACCTGTATTGGAAAGGAATACCACAATAGATAATAAGTAAGGATTGAGCATCTCAGTGTAGTAATTGTTTTTATAAAATGCAAAGGGAACAAATAATGTCAAATTTACTATTGGCAGGGATGAAATTAATTTTTTCACTTGCTTTCAGGGGTTAAACTCTTACACTTGGGCAGTGTGCAAATATTATTGTAAATTTGGTACACCTGATGAGGAAAAAAGCAATGTGATTTAAAGTTCACAAATGCTAATTCCTTTGCTAATTATTTATGGAATTAAAGTAAAACTATATTTAACAATACGTGGCCTTAGAATAATTATTTTCCATGCAAATAAAGCAGAATATCTTTTATCCTGACAGTAAACCTAGATCAATAATATACATCTATTATTTTTGTATTATGATATCTTCTCTTTATTAGAATATCATACACACAAACAATGCACACAGTATGTATGTATGTATGTATATAGATACATATATATACACACACACATAAACATACACACAGAAATATGCATACATAAACATATATACAGAGAGATTTAAAAATGTAACTATAGTTCTACTTTGCCAGCTCACAAAGAAGGAATGGCCTATATTTCTGAGTTGCAAATGTGTTGGTTTAGATGCTGTGAAAATAAGTATGGTATAAGAACAAAAGTGACAGTTGTATTGGCCAATTTTTATTTCCTTTGCCTGCTACATAATGTTCTATTATTTGCCAGATAAGATCATGACATTGCTCATTTTGGCTTATATGAAGTATAGCCTTCTGCAACTATTGAATATTTTACTTACACTCTTCAACACTTTCTCATCTACAATTAAAGGTCTTTTCTGTGCCTCATTTTCCATGTAACATAGATAGTGGGGCCATGTCGGTTCTCTGATCTCTGTTCCTTCTCTTCCATAGTATTCTATTTAAATTTGAAAATATTACAATTTTTATAATCCATCTCCAGAAAAGCTACAAGATCCAATCTTCTCCTACATGTTAAGCAATAAATCATTTCCACACTGCAGTCTGAGTTATTCAATCTAGCTTTGTCCCCCCCCCCAGCCTTTTTCTCTATAACTGTCAACCTGAATTGGCTTATTTCTTCAGAGAATCCACATAGATGTCAGAACATTGTAATCCAATATCTTGTAGGTTCTCCATGGATGGCTTTTTCTGGTCCAATTTACCATGATTTTGTTGCACTTGAATTTGGTTGCAACATCAACCTGTTCATTTAACCATCATATAGCCATACAACAACCCTACTCTTATCAAATTCTATCTAGTGCAGGCATGTCAAACTCATGATGTCATGTGACATCACGCAATGTATCAGGCTGGTTTTGCCATTGCCACCAATGGGATAGGTGCGGCTTCCACATGACGCGTCCGGCCCATGGGCCAGCAGTTTGACACCCCTGATCTAGAGACAGGTACATGAACTATAGTGCCTAATTCAATCTCTTTATGATGGGTTCCCAACCCCCGGTCCATGGACTGGTACCGGGCCGCAGCAAGCCAGCAAGCGGGCCACACAAACAAGCAAAGCCCTTAGGAGTCAGGCAGCACATAAAACCACCCCCCCTTCAGTCTGCAGGAAAACCTCTCACCATGTAACTGGTCCATGTTTCCCAAAAGGTTGGGGACCTCTGCTTTATGAGAAGATCTTCAAAACCTGAGTTGATAGTAAGTGTTCCGTATCAATGAAATTGTTTGAAATTATTAAGAGTATTCAAACTGTACTTCTAATCTGATGCAACTGGTAAACAATGGCATTGTCTTTGCTTGTGATTAAAATAGAAAGTGTTTCAGAAATATTATTTTTGAATTATTCTTAAATCTGAGGTTAATTCATAATCTGTCAAATCCTCTTTATCTCTTTATTTCCATGTAGAAAGCATTATACAGTTTATCCAGAGTACTTGCTTACCTAGAAGCCTACAAAATACTAGTATTTCTAAATCATTTTTCCCCATTTAGAACAAATAGGTAAAATTATATTTATGCTGACTTCATGGAAATGTAGATCTGAAATCTATATTCTCACTATCCAGACAACATTAATTCATAGCACTCAGTGATTTTTTTAAATCCAAAAAACTATAGTTTATATCTATTTTAATCTCCATGCATTCAGTTTATAGAAATATTCAGATGGAGATGAAGGTTTCATCAGCTGAAAGAGCAGATGAAATAATGAGTGAATTGCAAGAAAATATATAGAATGGAGACATTAAAAAGAGTTGTAGTATACTTGGAACAGACAGCTGTTGATCCTATTATCACATCAGATCAGTTTAATAAAGCTCCTCTCATCTAGAGTCTTACTGTGGATGAGGTCACCAATCTGGCATGAATAATCAGATTCTGGTTCAGTTGGAGGAGGGGATCTTTTTTTAGAAAAATGGGATGGGTTTTAAATGTGGTATTGACTGCAATTTCAGGGCAGTGGAGGGTGAGGAGGGACACAGTAGTAGTTGTTACCCAAAAAATCGCAATAGCTTGGAGAGGCAGATGGAGGCTTTGTGGCTGAAACTATCTCTAGGGATCAGTTGGCTTATTTACTGGTGACATCTTTGCTCATTCCTGCATGTTACTTTTGTGTGGCTTCTCCCTGTTTATTGTTCCTGAGACTTTTTGATTTTCTGAGGAGTTCCAGGAGATGGAGCAATCAAGGAGACACCTAGAATAGAAAAGGACAAAGAACAAATCTGACCAAACTTGTAAGATAACATAGTGTGGATTATTTTTAGTGATATGAGAGCCAGCAAAATTGTATATTCTAAGCTTTCCTTAACCTAAAGCCAGGTGGGTGTCTTTGGCCAGTATTCTTAGCCCAACCCATCTCACTGTTATGGGTAAAATACGAGGGAGAAATATTAGATATGTTTGCCACTTCGAGTTAAAAAAAAAAAGAGAGGAAATAATAGGCACCTGGAATTCAAAACAACTGAAGCACCACTTGGCAAAATGGCATTGACAAACTCAACACATCAGTTGCAAAATACAGCTTTGCTTGGAACAGCTTACATCCTGCAACAATACCATTAAATAAGAACATTTACCTGTCTTGGTCAAAGTGCTGATTTTACTTGCAAAACTCTTCATCGTATAGGGCCTAGCTGTTTTGAGGGATGGTCTTTCTCCACTGTTTACTCCCAACTGAGAAATGGTTTTAGTATGGCATGCTCCAGTTCCCATGTATTAAGCAATACCATCTGAAGGAAGATATGCCTTTTCTTTTTAAAACCTGCCCTCTCGAGTAATGTGCTATTCAGAATGCTCTGTACTAGCCAACTCATGTAGAATTCTGGTAATTGTCATTCCAAACATGTAGGAAAATGTTTAATTATATGAATTCAGATGTGACTATTTTCCCATTTTAATCTTGAGATATTGAAGATTTAAACCGGGAATCATCATTTCTTACCACCATACTACTTCTCTTCTCCTGAATTCTAATTCCTCCTGTTGCTTCCCTGTTCCTTTTACTAATTCCTTTTTACAATCTTCTGCTCAGCCACACCTTAAAAGACTTGGTTATAAAATACTCTATCAAAATCTCATCTAGCCTCAGAGCATGCTGCATTTGTAGTATGTTTTATGGACCTTTTATACCTATTATATGCCTGAGGTGCCATCAGAGCTGTTGCTAAAACTATTTATCACCTTTTGCAGCTCAGCATTGGAAAGTATATCTTCTTTCTTGCTGTTAGGTCATGCAACATGGCATAATAATGTCATTTTATTTGTTTACCCAGATCCAGTTTGTGGGCTGGCATGATTTAATCCATTGACAACTGTTTGAACTCTCTTTTGAGTATGGGTTGTGTTACCTGAAAATTTTGATTCACAAAGGCTACAGCTTATCTTCTAGAGTAGACCTGGAGAAATTCCATCTGTTAATGAAGACTTGGTTAAAATGTATAAAAGATGTAAAAATGTGCTAAGACAGAGGCTTATAGCATGGACAATTTTTGTATGCACAAAATGGAATAAACAGAGTGACAATCACACTGTTTGTAGAAACTCAGTTTGAGATAAATTAGGGTAATTTCCTGAAATGAATTTATATACAAAGCATATATTGATTTTGCTGAGTATCTAGCTAAATATTGAAAGCCTTAATTCTAGTTTAATCTGCACTCAGTCTTTTTCTTCAGTAGCTACCATGTGCTTTTAAACCTCTGGCAATTAACATGATAACTGAATCTTCTGTTTCTTAATATCTGTATTCCAGGTTTGCCTTAAAATATGCACCAGTTATGATGTATTAATGTTCAAGATAAATGTATACTTGCTGCAATTCAAGAACTGCAAAAGACCACAAGATAGAACCCACTAACTTCCAAAATAACAATAATAATAATGACCACAATAATAATAACTAAAATTCTCATGTGATTCTTGAAACATATAAACTCTCTGTGTTCTTGCATAAATGCTCAACAAAATTTAACACCATACAATATATGATAAAACCTAGACTGAGTGTGTATATTTTATATACACACATATAAAGTCATTTATATTTGTTTGGTACCCATAAAGTTATACACAAATTCATTATTGATCCCAGTCAATAGAAAAGGTTGTTGATTCCTAAAATACATCATTCATTTCAACTTTAAAGGGAAAAAAACAGCTAAACACTTTCTTAATATATAGAAGGGGGGAGGAAACAGATGGAGCAGACTACATTCGTGCAATAATTTTTTCACTGTACAATATAAGATGCAAGTAATCTTAAGCAACATGCAGATTCTGGAAAGGTTATTCTTTTGAGCTTGATTTTTCTAGGTCTCAGTTATTGGGTATAAGTTGTCAGTCTCCCTTTCTTCTTCCATTTTTTTTCTAGGTTCGTGGGGTAGGTGCATGGGAGATGAATGTGGCCCCGGAGGCACTCAGACTCGAGCTATATGGTGTGCTCATGTGGAAGGATGGACCACTCTCTTCACAAATTGCAAGCAGGCAGAAAGACCTGACAACCAACAAAATTGCTTCAGAGTTTGTGACTGGCACAAAGAACTGTATGACTGGCAGCTGGGCAGCTGGAACCAGTGTCAGCCAATTCTTTCAAAAAGCATTGAGAAAACAACAATATGTTTGAACGGGGAAGAAGGAATTCAGAGGAGAGATATTATTTGTGTCCAAAAATCAAATGGTGTGATAGTTGAGGACGCCATATGTGAATACTTTGAGCCAAAGCCTCAGCTAGAACAGGGTTGCCTCATTCCTTGCCAGCAGGACTGCATTGTATCTGATTTCTCAGCCTGGACAGAGTGCTCTAAGAGCTGTGGCAAAGGGCTCTCCTACCGTTTTCGTCATATTGTAGCTCCCCCTCGATATGGAGGCTCTGCCTGCCCCAACCTGACAGAGTTTCAGGCTTGCAGCTCATCCCCCTGCGCCACTGAAGAAAACCTGTACAGTCTGAGCGTGGGATCCTGGAGTACCTGTTCAATTCCTCACTTGCGGCATGTCAGACAGGTAAGAAAACGTGGAAAGAACAAGGAGAAGGACAAAGAGAAAAACATTCGGGATCCAGAAACCCGGGAACTGATTAAGAAGAAAAGGAATCATAATAGGCAGAACAGACAGGAGAATAAATATTGGAATATACAAATTGGATATCAGACCCGGCAGGTGATGTGCACACACAGGAATGGAAAGACGGTTGCTTTGAGGTAATCCTTTTTTATTTTATTTTATTTTTGTCCTCAGCTTAATCCACTGTTTCATCCATGTTTATCCATGTTACTTAGGTTGAAAGTTAGAATTGTTGAATGTGGTATTATATAAATATTTACATACCAAACATTTAGGTTGCCCCAACTTTGTGGAGTGCACCGATAAAAACAAACTATAACCAAGGAATACAATACCAAATAATTCAGTTAAATTACTGACAGCAGGATGTAACTTTCTACCTGCTGCCAGATCTTCAAGGCCTATTTAAAGGATAGTAAATTGGGGAAACTATTCCAGAGGGCAGGCACCACGAAAGAGAAGACATGCCACCTGAGTCCCATCACAAAAGCACTACGTTAAAAATGGTACCTAGAGTATGCCAGATTGGTAGAAATCATGGAGAAAGGCAGTCCATTAGATAGCCAGGCTGTATGCCATGAAGGGCTTTAAAGGACACAACTAGCATCCACTAAATGCACCCATTGAAAGTTTAGTCGTAGCCAATACAGTTCATGCAGCAGATTTTTACACGGGTATACCTAGGCATGGATTAAATGCAACTTCTGAATGGCTGTCTGAGGTAGTCCATGTAACTGTACAACACATTGCAATAGTCCATACATGAGGTGATTAAAGCATGAATCAGCATGAAAAGGGATTCCTGTTCCAGGAAAAGAAAGAGCACAATTAACACAACGGACAAATCTGGCAAAGACACCATTGGCCACAGCTGCCACCTGCTATGGCAGCAGGAGCTGTAAATCCAGGATATTTCCTACATTATGCACCAGTTCTATTTGGGAAGTGCTGTACTATTCAGAGCTTAAAATGGAAATGTCTGGGAGAATCCAGAACATTTGGCAGAACTGAGTTTAAGTCCCAGTCAAACTCCAACAGCATGGGGCAAGTCCTTGACAATATAATTCACCTTGGATTGGAAAATACACATGGGTATCAGCAGCATCTTGACAATACTAGATTGCATGTTGATAAATGATTTAATCCAATAGCTACATGCAGATGTGAAACAGTAGGGGCAGGATAATAATCTTTAGGCACTGGGACAGTGTCTCTGGATCTGAAGCTATGTAATCATTCTCTGAATAGAATGGCAAAAAACAGCCCAAAGGAGCTATTAACACCCTTTATAAACAAAGTGAGAACTAAAAAAAAATCAAGTGTTTCTTATGGACTTATTGCAAATATAATATGTATTCTTTAAGAATTGAGTGAGCATGCTTTTAACTTTTCTACTAACTATTAAATATAATAATGGGATTTGGTTTTGTTTGCTGATCTGAGCATATAAAAGCAATTGCAATTTCTTTTTAAGTGAGTATTTCAGCTAAATTCAATTACTAATTAAAATACTGTGTTCCTGTGAAATGAGGAACCCAATTATCTGAGAAAGATTTTTATGTGTCAAGTTTGAGTATACAGTATATTCATGTTCATATGAAGGCACCATGAATTTGATTTGATGATTATTTTTTCTGTTTCCCTGTAAAGTTTATTCATTAACCTTGAACTGTCACTAATAGTAACATACAGCTGAATTTGTAATTAAGAATATTGAGAATTATACCTTCATATTTTAATCCTTTTATTCCTACCATGTAACTCAGCTACCATTAGCATATTAACAGTGCATCCTTGCTCTGTGTTAATTTTCTCTACTTAGTATTTCTTTGGATTAATTTAACTTCCATTGAGTATACTGTAAAGCATTTTAAAAATGGCAATTAAATTACTTCTTTTGTTGCAAATACATAACATAGCATTTCCTCTTACTAAGTTCTATGATTCTAAACAACCTATAGTATGAATGATAGGAAACAATGAAAATAAATGATGCATTGTGATCTGTTATGTGATTTGTCATTGAGGAAATACAAATACTTCATAAGGTTAAAATCAGCCTTCTGTAACCTGAGTATAGTGTAGAGGAATTCCCTCCCTCTCTCCTTCCCTCCCTCCCTCTCTCTTTCTCTCTCTCTCTCTTTCTCCCTCCCTCCCTCCCCTTCCTAATGTGTGTTTATTGCTGCTCTTATTTACATAAACTGATGGTGTGACAATATAAAGATAGTCCTCAACTTATGACCACAATTGGGATCATAATGTTGGTCATTAAATGCTCTAGTTGTTAAATGAGATGCTCGCATGATTGCTTCATTCAATAACCAAAATCCTGGCTTTGCCAGTTGCAGTTGTTAAGTGATTATGTGGTCATTAAGCAGAGTGTGAGGTAAAGTCCCTGGAGGCTTCAGCCTCTCTCTGGTCCCCCAGACCCAGGAAACCCTGGCTGGTTACAGGGCGCACCAACAGATGCAAAACTGTTGTGCCCCAGGAGCATCAATTGGCTTCAGGACACAGCAGAGCGTATACATTGCTCCCCTTAACTTTTGCACACAGCCAGTGCAAGGCATGGCCTTCTTATAGAAGCCACCTTGTACCCTTCTGTAAGTGGGCACCATTCTTTGGAGGCTTCCCAGGCATGGTGGAGTGGAGAGCATGAACTTATGATACATTTCCATACCCCACAGAAGGAGTTCAGCATCCTTTCATGCATGGAAAGAAATTTCCTTGTTGAGAAAGCTTATATCATGAAGATCTAAGCTTTTCTGCTGCATCCCTTAGAAGGAAATCATCTCTCCTCAATGCACAGAAGGAAACTCCTTTGGTAGGATGCAGATATGAAATTTAAATCATAAAGATCTAAGCTCCATTTCTGCATCCCACCAAATCAACTTCTTTTAATGCATGGAAGAGCTTATATCATTCCACAAGGTGCTGAAACAAAGCTTAAATCATGAAGACCTAATAATTGTTTTTGCACCTTGCAGAAGGTTGTGAATTCTCCTCTCTGTGTGGAAGGAAACTCTTCTGATGGAATGCTGAAAGGGACCTTAGATCTTCATGATTCATCTTCATTTCTGCATCTTTTTCCAAGGCCATTGTAACTACAAATAGTTGTTAAATAACTGATCATATGTCAAAGTACCTGTAATTGGACTGTTCACTGCCCATTCCCAACTCTTGATTGCTAAGAATTGGGCAAGGTATACAACTGATGCCATAGACTGTTTTTATTGACATTGCCTAGTTTGGAAGCTAAGTAGAGTCAGGCATTGTTAGCTCTTTGAGGATAAACCATTAGGAAAGCCTAGCATGCTAGGTTAAGCTAAAAAGATTGTAGAGGATTGCAATAGCAAACCACTTTCATATTGTGGCCAAGGAAATTATGTGCTTGTACAGGTAGTCACAGGGATTTCTGCTCAGCTTCAGGAAACCTTGTCAATCTTACCAGACAGACCATATACAAAAATCTAATCTAATTCTACATTAGTGTAAAACTACATTAGCAGAATCTTGCAAGTCTTGCATTTCTCCTTCCATCACTTGCAAGTCTTGCATTTCTCCTTCCATCATAATTTGAACTGCTTGCTTTGCCTACTTTGCAGTTGTGGGCTATGCTGTCTCTTATCAGATTGTTCTCTAGAGAGCAGCTCTCTGACAGGTCTTCCATTGTCATATTCACATCTCTTTACCTTTTTACCATTAGATAAATATGAAGAATTATTATCCTGTAAGTGCTACAAATCTCAGCATTCCAAACCTGAACTTCTTCAACAATGCTGGAGTTGTTGAAAACTTCAGTTCAGCAAATATTAGGGTACCTCTTACCTGATCTATTTTATGATTTAAGTTTCATTGATTTAAGTGGGTCATTGCAAAATGTGAATAGGGTTGGAACATGACTATAATCTGCTCATGAATATGATCATAACTTTCATCTCATATAGACAAGATAATTGATCTCAGGAAGCAGTCGGGATTCTAGAGAGCTTCTGCCAGTTAGAATAGATAATACTGGTGACGGTGAACTAATAGCTAATCATTGCAAAAAGCAATTTGATTCATCCATTTCTGAAGATGAAGCAACATTGTCAGGACTAAGTGTCAAAGAAATTATATTCACAGCTTAAAGTAATTCTTTTTGACTTAGTGATTTGATAAGCACTGGTTGAAGGACTATATTAATCCAATCAAGACACTCAAAAGGCATAGCTCATCCCTACCCAAAGTTTATATCATAGAAATTACAGTGTTAAGAAAAAAACCCTGCTATTTTTATTCCCATTTTGAAAATTGGATCTGAGGAAAGAAGCTCGTAATTATATTGTGTCTTGTATTAGCATATGCATGCAAAAAAAATCTATAAGATTGTTTGCAGGGCAGGATTCCTAATTACGTATTATCTCCATAATCTCTCATATGTGTTCATGTATCTTTTGAAGATTTATATAGTCCTTGAGAATGTACACATCTTCTGCTGCAATATTTTTATTATCCTCGTGTTTTAAATATATGTGTCTTGGGACTAAGGGCCTCTTTATATGTGCCCTTGTGTATTCCTGATAATGCAGCTATTTTGGAGCTCTTCTGATAAAATTGTGGCTCAGCTGCGGCATAACAAGAAATAGTAAAGATGGAGCTGCAAGACAGAGAATTTTCTTGCTCTGTCTCACTTCCCAACTCATTGGTTCCTTTCTACCTTGCTGAAATCAATATCACATAGTACCTTTTTCATTATGCTTTTGAGCAGTTTTCCTCTTCTCTCCAACTGGGAAAATAATTGTAACGAGGCAG
The DNA here is from genome assembly GCF_016545835.1 of Crotalus tigris. Classification (NCBI taxonomy): domain Eukaryota; kingdom Metazoa; phylum Chordata; class Lepidosauria; order Squamata; family Viperidae; genus Crotalus; species Crotalus tigris. The sequence continues at coordinate 555,274 of NW_024096692.1, forward strand.
TATAGAAGGATGGAGGCAGACCATGATGCTGATTGGATGTTCTTTCAGTGATCACCTGGATATGGTGCTAGTTTACTGATAGACTACTTAATCATTGAGAAATGGCAACTGGTAAATATTTGCAATATGGTGTAGTATAGAAATATTTTTTGGGGGGGGGCTAGTAGGGGTAAATGCTATGCAGAAGCATACACAGTAATTAACTCATTTAATAGCAGTGTCGTTTGATTACAAATGGCTTTTTAGTTGCTAATTGGAGTTTTGGTAGATAAAAGGTGTGAAATCAGGAATTTGTGAGACATGTATGGTTTTTAGCCACTGCGTGAAACTCACCTTATTTTTTTTAGCTTCTGCCTTTGTTTGCTAGTCTTTCAAAAATATTTGGCTTGGGAACCTTATCTCTGCTTTCTGATCTTTATATGGTCAAATTGGAATTTGTATCTAAAGTTAGCAGGTTGTTTTCCCCAAATATTAAGTCTGTATAATATGTATACAATTGAGATGAATTCTATGTGAACTCTACTTAAGATATTTTTTTAAAAAAATATTTTAAAAACAGTAGTGAAAAATATCATTTTAGAGAGGTTTAAATAATACAGAAAACCAAACAGATGAAGGCAAGATAATGTTTCAGGATCCAATCTGAGTTAGTCACTGGGACCAGAGATTTAGTCTTCCAAGCTTTTGGACTCATGCTGATTGTTGGCCTAGCAGACACAAAAATAGCCATGGAAATGATTGAAGCCTGGTAAACAGGCTTCTTGTCAGTCAACAGGAGTATTGCTTTACCACCAGTTTACCAAATCCTTAGGAGCCAAGGGCACAATACCACAAGGAAATAATAACAGCATCCAATTACCAACTAAAAAAAAACACACACAACCTCATAAATACAATGCATAGAACAGCCCAGTGCACACACACACAGAGAGAGAAGTTTCCTGTGGAGAATCTCTAGCATAAGTATGAAAGTTTGGAAGACTAACCCTGGTACTGATGACTGACTCAGATTGGATCCTAAATAAATTTAATTACCAGAAATAAGGAAAGTCTTGAATTTCCATATTTTAGCATGATATGAAACTCTCAGCTTTTAGAATACAGAATCAACCCCTTCATGTAAACAGTATAACTAATTAAATGTGCCATTTCTGATAAATGAGATACTCTTATATATTTAACCTAGACCTATTTTGTTTTTTGCATGTAGGAGTGTCTTTTTCTTTCAATTTGAAATGGAAAGAACAACTCAGCATTCAGTTGTTTTTCTACATGTACCCAGGGATTATGTTGGCAGCATTCCCCTACTGAATTTAGTTATGTTATTCACTCCAGAACAATGGAAGAATCAGTCAGTAATCAAAAGGGAAATCAAGTAGAGAAAAATAAATGTTAATACTTTTAGCAAACAAGGAATAAAAGAGAGGAGTAATGTGGAACTGCTAAATTAAAATAATGTCAATAAACTCAAAAATAAATAGGCAGTTTTCAGAAATGGGGTGGGGGAAATGGCAAGGGAGCACTAGACAAATGAAAGATATATTTGAAACCTAATATTTATGTTACTAAAATTGTTGTGGGTGCTCCAAGTGTGCTTTTCTATGAACTTTACCCAGAAATACTTTAAAACAACAGTAGCTACTTAGCAGAAATTGAGTTAGCATGGTACAGAAAGTTCTTTTTATATAGTTACATACTTTTCAGCAGAATGGGGTGGAGCCTGCATTCCTACAGGTTTCTTCCAACAGAATGTGCCAAAAGTCCAGCCATGGTATTAGCTTTTTGAGCAAAGTTGCATGTGATAGATGAGGGCATTCTAATTTGCTTTATCAGATATTAATGCTGATAGCAAAACTTAATGGAAATGAATGTCAGGCTGACCATTTAAAAAGTGAGCTTTTGGAAGTAAATCATTTAGTTCTAACCCTGTGCAGGCTCTTTCACAGGTGTCTATAGAATAGAACCCCTTTATGGATTACTGCCTTGTCATGGTGAAGGGGCTTGCGTAACTCAATGAAGCTATAAGCTATGCCATGCAGGGCCACCCAAGACGGACAGGTCATAGTAGAGAGTTCTGACAAAATGTGATCCACTGGAGAAGGAAATGGCAAACCACTCCAGTATCTTTGCCATGAAAACCCCATGGACAGTACTAAAAGGCGAAAAGATATGACGCTGGAAGATGAGCCCCTCAGGTCGAAAGGTGTCCAATATGCCACTGGGGAAGAGCAGAGGGCTAGTACTAGTAGCGCCGGAAAGAATGAAGCGACTGGGCCAAAGCCGAAAGGACGCTCAGCTATAGATATATCTGGTGGTGAAAGGAAAGTCCGATGCTGTAAAGATTTTTTCTGCCTAGAACCTGGAATGTAAGATCCATGAATCAAGGCAAGCTAGACGTAGTCAAAAAAGAGATGACTAGACTGAACATCTACATCTTAGGAATCAGCGAACTAAAATGGACAGAAATGAGTGAATTTAACTCAGATGATCATCAAGTATACTACTGTGGGCAAGAATCCCTCAGAAGAAATGGAGTAGCCTTCATAGTCAATAAAAGAATAGGAAAAGCAATACTGGGTTACAATCCCCAAAATGACAGAATGATCTCAATTCGAATCCAAGGCAAACCATTCAATATCACAATAGTCCAAATCTATGTCCCAACCACTGGTGCCGAAGAGGATGAAATTGACCAGTTCTATGAAGCCCTACAGCATCTTATAGAATTAACACCAAAAAATGATGTCCTTATCATCATGGGGGATTGGAATGCTAAGGTAGAAAGCCAAAAGATAAGAGGAATAACAGGCAAGTTTGGCCTTGGAGTACAAAATGAAGCAGGGCACAGGCTGATAGAATTTTGTCAAGAGAATACGATGGTCATAAGAAACACTCTTTTCCAACAACCCAAGAGACGGCTCTACACATGGACATCACCAGACGGTCAACATAGAAATCAGATTGACTATGTGCTCTGCAGCCGAAGATGGAGAAACTCTATACAGTCAGTAAAAACAAGACCAGGAGCTGACTGTGGCTCAGATCATGAGCTTCTCGTTGCAAAATTTAGGCTTAAATTGAAAAAAGTAGGGAAAAGCATTAGGCCACTCAGGTATGAACTAAATCATATTCCTGATGAATATACAGTAGAGGTGACAAATAGATTTAAGGAATTAGATCTGATAGACAGAGTGCCTGAAGAACTATGGATGGAAGTTGCAACATTGTACAAGAGGTAGCAACTAAAACCATCCCAAAGAAAAAGAAATGCAAGAAAGCAAAATGGCTGTCTGAGGAAGCTTTGCAAATAGCTGAGGAAAGAAGGGAAGCGAAAGGCAAAGGAGAAAAAGAAAGATACACCCAATTGAATGCAGAATTCCAGAGAGAAGCTAGAAGAGATAAGAATGCTTTCTTAAATGAACAGTGCAAAGAAATAGAAGAAAACAACAGAATAGGGAGGACCAGAGATCTCTTCAAGAAAATTGGAGATATGAAGGGAACGTTTCATGCAAAGATGGGCATGATAAAGGACCAAAATGGCAGAGACCTAACAGAGGCAGAAGAGATTAAGAAGAGATGGCAAAACTACACAGAAGAACTATACAAGAATGAGCTTAACATCCCAGATAACCACAATGAGATGGTCATTGACCTCGAACCAGACATCCTAGAATGTGAAGTGAAATGGGCCTTAGAAAATCTGAGCAACAACAAAGCTAGTGGAGGTGACAGTATTCCAGCTGAGCTATTCAAAATCTTAAAAGACGATGCAGTAAAAGTGCTACACTCAATTTGCCAGCAAATTTGGAAAACTCAACAGTGGCCACAGGATTGGAAAAGGTCAGTTTACATTCCAATTCCAAAGAAAGGCAATGCCAAAGAATGTTCAAACTATCGCACCATTGCACTCATTTCACATGCTAGTAAAGTTATGCTTAAAATCCTACAAGCTAGACTCCAGCAGTATGTGGATCGAGAACTACCAGAAGTACAGGCAGGATTTCAAAGAGGCAGAGGAACTAGAGATCAAATTGCCAACATACGCTGGATCATGGAGAAAGCTAGGGAGTTCCAGAAAAACATCTACTTCTGCTTCATTGACTATGCAAAAGCCTTTGATTGTGTGGATCACAACAAATTGTGGCAAGTTCTTAAAGAGATGGGAGTACCAGACCATCTCATTTGTCTCTTGAGAAACCTATATGCGGGTCAAGAAGCAACAGTGAGAACTGAACACGGAACCACTGATTGGTTCAAAATTGGAAAAGGAGTCCGGCAAGGCTGTATACTGTCGCCCTGCCTATTTAACTTATATGCAGAGCACATCATGAGAAAGGCAGGGCTAGATGAATCAAAAGTTGGAATTAAGATTGCCGGGAGAAATATCAGCAACCTAAAATATGCAGATGATACCACTCTAATGGCAGAAAGTGAAGAGGAACTAAAGAGCCTTGACGTGATGTGCCGGTGCCTGGAAGATGTGAGGGTCTGGATGGGGGTGAACAGGCTTAGACCAACCCTGACAAGACCGAGTGGCTCTGGGTCTTGCCTCCCAAAGGCCAACTGGATGTCCATCTTTAGTCCTGGGGGGGGGGCAAATTTACCTCCCTCAGTGCAGGCACGCAACTTGGGTGTCCTCCTGGACTCACAGCTAAATTTGGAACAACATCTATCGGCTGTGGCCAGGGGGACCTTTGCACAGGTTCGCCTAGTGCACCAGTTGCGGCCTTATTTGGACCGGGAGGCTTTACTCACAGTCACTCATGCCCTTGTCACCTCAAGACTGGATTACTGTAACGCGCTCTACATGGGGCTATCCTTGAAGGGCGTTCGGAGACTGCAGTTGGTTCAGAACGCAGCCGCGAGAGCGATTGTGGGCGCGCCAAGGTATGCCCACGTGTCACCTATCCTCCGCGAGCTGCACTGGCTTCCTGTGGGTCTCCGGACGCAATTCAAGGTGTTGGTTATCACCTTCAAAGCCTTCATGGCATAGGGCCAGGTTACTTACAGGACCGCATTCTGCCGCACAGCTCCCAGAGACCGGTGAGGTCCCATAGATTGGGCCTCCTTCAGGTCCCGTCGGCCAGACAATGTCGGCTGGCGGGCCCTCGGGGAAAGGCCTTTTCTATGGTGGCTCCGACCTGGTGCAATCAACTTCCCCCCGAGGTTCAAACTACTCCCACCCTGCCGGCCTTTAAGAAAGCCGTTAAAACTCTCCTGTTCCGGCAGGCCTGGGGCTGATGTCCCCGGGGGGCCGGGATATGATCGGACTCGCGGTATGACTGGATTATTTTATTCTTTTATGACTGTTTTTAACCTTGTACGCCGCCCTGAGTCCTTTGGGATTGGGCGGCATATAAATATTTGTAAATAAATAAATAAATAAATTGAAGCGGGTGAAGAAGGAGAGTGCAAAAGTTAGCTTGAAACTCAACATTAAGAAAACCAAAATCATGGCATCTGGCCTTCTCAATTCCTGGCAAATAGATGGGGAAGAAATGGAGGTAGTGACAGATTTTATTTTTCTGGGCTCAAAGATCACCTCAGATGGGGACTGCAGCCAAGAAATTAAAAGACGCTTGCTCCTGGGGAGGAAAGCTATGGCAAATCTAGACAGCATACTAAAAAGCAGAGACATCACCCTGCCAACAAAAGTGCGTATAGTCCAGGTCATGGTTTTCCCAGTTGCAATGTACGGCTGTGAAAGTTGGACCATAAGAAAGGCTGAGCGCCAAAGAATTGAGGCCTTTGAACTATGGTGCTGGAGAAGACTCCTGCGAGTCCCTTGGACTGCAAGGCGTTCAAACCGGTCAGTCCTAGAAGAGATCAACCCCGACTGCTCTTTAGAAGGCCAGATCCTGAAGTTGAAACTCAAATACTTTGGCCACCTAATGAGAAGGAAGGACTCACTGGAGAAAGGCCTAATGCTGGGAAAGATTGAGGGCAATAGAAGAACGGGACGACAGAGAATGAGATGGCTGGATGGAGTCACTGAAGCAGTAGGTGTGAACTTAAATGGACTCCAGAAGATGGTAGAGGACAGGAAGACCTGGAGAACGTTGTCCATGGGGTCGCAATGGGTCGGACACGACTTCGCAATTAACAATAACAACAACAACAACAATAGAATAGAAAACTGTAACTGAGATCTGTTATTTGAAAAAGAGTTAGCCTGTATTCATCATCACCAAAACCACCAAAACAGGGGCCTTTGCAGAGTTTGGAGAGGGGCAAGTGGGGAAAAAAGCATTATGCTATTGTACTACAAGTCCCCATCTTTTTGTAAATGCATTATGGTGATATCAGTGATGGAACTTACCACACAACAGCATGATTGTAATTTTATCATTAGCCAAAAGCATTAGATCCTTCCAATGCATTGGACTGTAGCAGCTTAATCTGAGAAACATTTTTAGCAGCTTTCCCATGTGGTGGAGATTTCCTGGACAATTATCACTCTCCACAGATACAGTCTGATGTTGTTCTTATGTTAAAAATGAAATTATATGCTCCACTAAAGCAGATTGGAAACTAATTTATGCATCTTACACTTTAGTAGGGTATATAGAATCACTAGGAAACTAGGACTTAGTAACCAGCACCACATGAAATGATCTATGTCTCATGCTATGTCTTGCATTCTCCTATATGTTTCTCTACCTGGGTGAAGCACTGCTGCATATGTTTTTTGAATACTCTCCCCTAAAGCAGACTTCACACCAAAAGTACTGCAGCCATCTTTCTGTATAATGCTAATTCCAGAGACAATCTGAGAACATATTGAATCTAATAAAACTCTAGATAAGGGATTTATAGTAGTATCCTGCATCTCTGGTAGAGTAAGGTAGTATTTTTAAAATAATGGTCTGACATTGCAAGTTTATTTACAAAGATTCAATCGCTTCTTGTTTTGATTGAGATTCTATCTTCTATTTATAGTCTTTGAAATCCTATATATTCTTGTTATTTCTTGACTGAAAACTAAACTTTTGTAATGTAATGTAATGTTCACTTATATCCAACACTCCATCTGATTTGTTTTAAATTAAAGCAATTGTTCAAACAAGAATGGTTAAAGTTGTCTTGGATTCCCTAGTCTAATTATTACTAGCAGTGTACTATACATAAAGAAAACATTGGTGATGTGTAGGACAGTGGGATAGTGGAAGTAGGTTCCAAAGGATTATTAGGTCTATAGCTATATTTATGTATATAGAGCTCAATTCCTGGTGATTGCATAAATAGAATTTTCTTGGCAACAGTTCAGAAATGGTTTGTTATTGCTGTCTTCTGGGTGTTTTTTAATTTCCCAGTCTACCTAAAACCTTGGTATTTCTGAAGGTCTCTAAGCCAAGTCCAGATGAAGTCATCAAGCTGCTGAGAGATACATTTATGAATATATATTTAGATCATTAAGTGATACTTGCAGAGTTTGTCATTAGACAAGCAATTGAGATGCTGGTACTTAAAAATATAGTTGTTATTAATAGACTGATTGACAGGAGATTCTCAGTCATCTAGGTCATGGTTGTCCCAAATGTGCTTTTTTTCAAAAGGCAACTGGGATTTGTTTTTCCTTGAAGATCTGGATCTGAACTGAAGAAGCTTCTTGGATGAGAAGCAAAATGTCTTCAAGGAAAAACAGTCAGTTGCCTTTTGAGAAAAAAAAGACACCTTTGGGATTGATTGGATTCATAAGGCTATCTTGCTAAGCAAGGGTGTGCTGTATTAGGATCTGAAATAGGAATGGAAAATGCACAAAATTTCCACAAAGGATGTGGAAGCTTTTTTTGTCCTTCCCTTATTGTCTTCTTAATATGAAACACATTTGTTTCTGGGTTCACGTGGCTATTATATTAGTCCAGAACAGCGGTTCTCAACCTATGGGTTGCGAACTCATTTGGGGTCGATCGACCATTTCACGGGGGTCGCCAAGCAAGGCTTTCCGCCATTTTTTCCCCTTTTCCGGCGGATGCCTTACCTCCCTTGGGCTGGGCCAGCTGGTGGCCCAGCCGGTGGTCGGCCTGCTCCGTCTCTGCCACTTGCCAGCTACGCCTCAGCCGGCGCAGGGGGCAGCACCACGCATGCGCGGCACTCCCGGGCAGGGAAAGTCCTCGACTTACGACCAGTTGGGTAGTCCTCGACTTATGACTGGTTTAGTCCTTGACTTACAACCGGTTGGGGGTCGCAGCATTAAAAAGGTTGAGAACCACTAGTCCAGAAAAAGGGATTCTTTAAAAAGACAATGACAGGTGCAGTGTACCAGATCATTTTAAAAAAAACTTTCCTGACTTCAGGTCAAATATGGAACACTTTTAACTATTAATAAGATTTCTTCTATCTATTTAAATAACAGCAGTTCTGACTAATGTGCAATGATCTAAATCAATGAACACTGTTACTTTTAACAAATGGGAACAGATTCCTCAATCACTGTGATAATCTATCCTTTTGATTTCCTCTAACTACACACCTACATACCTGCCATGTTGTTTCCTTTCAGGGCATGCAACATTATGCAGAACATAGAAAAGAGAAATGAGAAATAGTAAATCAAAGAAATTAACAGCATGAGATAAGAAAAAAGAGTATAAATCTAATTTACAACAACACAATTCTCTTTGCCTCTTTGTATCTTTCTAACAAATCACTCTTGCTTCTATCACATCTATATGCTGCTTTTATACATTGTCTTTTGTTCTTTAACTTACCTATTTTTCAGGATCTTATCAACTCCATCCAATAATTATTTCTCCTTCATCAGGACCTATTTATTCTTCCTTCATTTAATTGTTTTTCAGTTTATCCTCATTCGTCCTCTTTATATAACCAGTGCTTTTTTTTGTAAAAAAAAAAAAAAAAAAAGGTGCCGGAACTCACACACATCATACAACCTGCCTTGCCTACCCTACAAGGTTCCATCCAAAAAAGGTGCCGAAACTCCGTTCTGGACATTCTATGAGAAAAAAAAGTTCTGTATATAACCAAACCACTTCAATGTCCTTCTTACACTTTTGTTTTCGATCAATCATTCAGCATCTGTTCATGCTTGATCCTTTCTTCTCTTATTTTACCGTACACATTTTTTTACATTTTTCATGGCATATCCACCTTTCACTTCCATATATTAAAGTGCTCATCAGCGCTCCATTATATAAAAACCCATCTTGCAACATACAACATTCAAAATATTATACAATAAATTGATCATAATATATTCAATCTATGCATACTTTCCACTATTTTTACTGGTATTTGCATATTTTAAAATTTCTTAATTTTCCTTCTTTGGTGAACATTTTATCAGCAAATAAAGTGCCTCTAGTTTTAGCCATGTGCCATATAGCATTATTTGCTTCATTATATCACTTGCACATGCATGTTTTCACTTGCAGATACCCATCATCATATCGTATCTTTCCCACTGTTTTGCAGCATTCATTAAAGAAATTTTTTTTCTTATCTACAATGTCTTAGACCAAGATTCCATCAATTATGCTTCCTCCCCCCTTTCTGTTAGCTGAACTCCTGTGGCATTCTGTAACATAATTATTTCCTCCCCTTTCCCCCCTGTTTTTCTTTTAGGTTCACTTTCCATTAATTCTATTGGAAGATTAATTTATCTTCTAGTATATTTTCATTCATCATTTCTTCGCTATTTTTCTTCACTTCTTTTCCTCTGCCTCTTTTCTTTTTTCTATGTACATTTTTTTTCTCAAAGTTGATCTTTGTCATTTCCAAAAAATGTTGTGTCCCACATTCAGAACTTCCCATGATCCTTGCTTCTTTCTAATTTTCATCATAAACAATTAAACCAACTATGCCAGTGATGGCGAACCTATGGCACGGGTGCCAGAGGCGGCACTCAGAGCCCTTTCTGTGGGCACATGGGCCATCGCCCCAGTCCCAGGCCTTCAGCTGGGTTTTATAAAACCTTTTTGCTTTAGGCCTCCTCCGCCGTGTGCAAAAAAAAAAAAAAAAAAGGTTCAATCAATCAGTCAATTTCAACTTCTTGCGGGAAAAAAAAAGATCTTGCAAAGTTGGAATTGATTGATTGAACTTTTTAGTCCCACCCAATCTGCCGTTACCATCGCAGGCATGCCCAGCCAATGGGCCACACCCACCCAGCACCCGACGATGCATAAGTGCGTTTTGGGTTGCAGTTTGGGCACTCGGTCTCTAAAAGGTTTGCCATCACTGAACTATGCTTTCAGATATATAGCCTTTTCTTTGCTAAGGGTACATATGAATATATTTAAATTTAAAACTTAAAATCTTGTTTCAGATAGCCACTCTTAGTCATCTGTTTTTGATATTGCTTCTTATATTGATGAGAGGGCCAACTAGTCATATCATCTAGTAGAATTATCTTTTTCCTTAGAAATTTGAGAATTTTACCCAAACACCTTACCATTTACAGGAGTTCAAAATGCTACTGTCACCAGATCATGGATTTTTACTTTCCTATGCAAGCATAACTAACTAAATTACACCAGTATATGCTTTGTGACATATTTTAGCACTTTGTTTCATCAAAGTAGCATATGGAATGATATGGAAGTTCCTTTGTCATTTTTGTGATTGATATTGAACTGATACTGAAACCAAATTAGAATAGAATAGAATAGAATAGAATAGAGCTGGAAGGGACATTGGAGGCCTTCTAGTCCAGCCCCCTGCTCAAGCAGGAGGACTTATACCATTTCAGACAAGTGACTGTCCAGCCTCTTCTAAAAAATCTCCAGTGATGGAGTGTCCACAATTTCTGGAGGCAACCTGTTCCACTGGTTAATTGTCCTCACTGTCAAGAAGTTTCTCTTTAATTCCTGGTTGCTTCTCTCTTTGATCAGTTTCTAACCATTGTTTCTTGTTCTGCTCTGTGGTGCTTTGGTAAATAACATGACCTCTTCTTTGTGACAGCCCCTCAAATACTGGAATACTGCTATCATGTCTCTCTTATTTCTTCTTTTCTTTAGACTAGCCAAACCCAAGTTCTGCAGCCATTCTTCGTATGTTTTAGTTTCCAGGCCTTTGATCATCTTAGTTGCTCTTCTCTGAATTTTTTTTCCAAACTCTCAACATCTTTTTTGGGATATGGTGACCAAAATTGGCTGCAGTATTCCAGGTGTGGTCTTACTAGGGTTTTATAAAGTGGTACTAATAACTAATACTTCACGTGATCTTGATTCTTGATTCTATGCCTCTGTTTATATAATCCAGAATTGTATTAGCTTTTTTGGCTGCTACTGCATACTGCTTTCTCACGGTTAAGTGATTGTCCACTAGGACTCTAAGGTCCCTCTCACAGTTACTGTTTTTAAGCCAGGACTTTCCCAATCTGTACCTTTGATTTTTTCTGACTAAATGTAAAACTTTGCTTTTCTCCATAGTGAAACTCATCTTGTTGGATAGGGCCCATTTTTCAAATTTGTCAAGATCTTTTTGGATCCTGAGTTTGTCTTCTAGAGTGTTGGTTACTTCTGCCAGTTTGGTGTCATCTGAAAATTTGATGAGGTCCCCTTCTGTTCCCTTATCTAAGTCATCTAAGACTACTGGGTCTAAGACGGAACCTCGTGGTACCCCACTGCTTACTTCCCTCAATGTGGTTGTAGTGCCATTGAGGACTACTCATTGAGTACAGTTTGCCAGCCAGCTACAGATCCATCTGGTGGTGATGTTGTCTATTCCACCTTTTTCTAGCTTGCCAAGGAGTAGGTTGTGGTCTACTTTATCAAATACCTTACTGAAGTCTAAGTATACTATGTCACATGCTTCGCTGGTCTATTGATTTAGTCACTTTGTTGAAGAATGAAATAAGATTGGTTTGGCATGATTTGTTTTTAACAAACCCATGCTGGCTACTAGTTATAACTTTGTTTGCTTCTAGTTGTTCACAGATCTGTTTTTTGATTTTTCTTTTCTAGGATCTTCCCAGGTATTGATGTTAAATTGATTGGTCTGTAGTGTCTTGGGTCCATTCCCCCCCCCCCCCTTTTTGAAGATGGGAACTAAATCAGACCCTTTTCCAATCCTCAGGAATATATTAGAATATGCAATCACAGAAATGAGTAAAATAATTCTTCAAATGTGTTATTAATCAACCAATCAATTTTGAGGATAATAAAAGGCATGTAGAAATTGGTTTTGTGAAGAAATCTACATTTCTCTGAAGGTATAGCTATTGTACTAAGAATGCAAATTTGGTTAAGAGTTAAGGGATATAATTAGGAATTTAATAAATTAATCCTTTTTTAAAAACATTCTGATGTTCTTTTACAGCTTTTGTCAACAAGAAAAGTTGCCAATTACATTCCAATCATGTGTGATCACAAAGGAATGCCAGGTGTCAGAATGGTCTGAATGGAGCCCGTGTTCCAAAACATGTTTTGATATGACATCCCCAAAAGGGTATCGTACAAGAACACGGACAATCAAGCAATTTCCTATTGGCAATGAAAGTGAGTGTCCAAACCTAGAAGAAACAGAACAGTGTGTAACTCAAGGAGATGGAGTGACTGCTTGTATCACGTAAGTATCGATATATCTCAAGATCTTTAGCATTATACAACCTTGAGGTTCATGTTATTCTGGCATTGTGAATGCTTAAGTGATTTAAGTGAGAATTCCAAATCCACATTTCTGTTGAATAAATAATGGGAGGAGCCTATAATTTCTCTGCTTTTAACACAGATATGTATGCACATTCTACATCAGGGATGTCAAACTCGCAATGTCACGTGACGTGTTGCGACCTATCACAACTTTTTTTCCATTGCCGGCAATGGGGTGGGCATGGTTTTGACATAATGCATCTGGCCCACGGGATGGCAGTTTGACATGAACTTCTCTTATAGTGTTGAAGGTTTTTAAAGGGGTCCTGTGATGCAGGAAGGAATGGTGTTGTTATAGCTTCCACAGTACCAGAATAATTTGCACCAGGTTTTGATTCAGGTACTGTTTGCAAGATAATAATTTCCTGTTTCCTTCACTGATGTCTAATACAGAATATTTATCACATATTTTTAATACAGAATTTGCTTAGGGATAAAATTATCATTTTTGACCCTTTGGAGACAAAATTGTGGCCTGAGGAAATGTTCCCTTGATATTTCCTTAAAGTATTCTTTCAGTAGAGCATTTTGTGGCATTTTTTTTAGCTTCACAAGGATGATTGAGATTTAACTTACTGGAAATATTGTGCACTGGCTGATCAGAAGCTCACACATCATTCATCAGCACTGCTGGGTTCAGTAGGAGCCTTCTGCAGAATTGATTATCATCTTGACAGAAAAAAATGTAAATAGGTTACACACAGAGAAACATACATTTCAACAAAGAGAAATAGAGGATGGTTCCATTTGTTTTTTTTTAAATGTAGACATGCACAAATTGTAAAAAAAAAAAACCTAGTATATAGGTCACTTATCAAAAGGAAGTTGAGGTTTAAAAATATTTTTCCTTCAACTATTAACATTTTAAAAGCATAGGTATCTTGAATATTATTTTATATTTGGTACCATTCGTTAATTTCAAATTATGATTTCAGTTGTACAGATCCAGAATGTTTTTCCTTTCAAGCAAAAATTTGTAGTAGTAGTTGTAGATAATAATATTTTATTATGTGAACAATTATCTGATTTGGACTAAACCTCATATTTTTAATATTTTAGGCTTAGACTAAATAATGTATCTTATGTAATATCACTCATAATTAAATCCTACTGTAATAAATGAGTATCAGGAAATTTATCAGAAGATTATAATGCTCTTTGCACATAATTCCTATTTTAAATCGCTGGGATTTTTCTTGACTCAGTTACCTAAGCCATTTCAATAGGATCTGCATTCAGTTTAAATAATTATTCACTTTTATTAATTTTATGTTAATTAATTATAATTTAACAACTTGTAAATACAAATGGTATTGAACAGGTTTAGATCTTAAAATACTTCAGAATGGCTTGTGATATCACCAGTTTGTGCAGGTCCCAAATCCAATCCCTAAAAAGAAGGTCTGAACTGAAGCTGCCATAATAACATTTTTTATACAATTACCCAGACTGAAAGTATATGAGGCCAAAATAATACCACCAATCTATGGCTTCCAAATATGTTCAAGTCATTTCAATAGGATCTGAAGTTTAATTAATCAGCTTGATTAATTTTACAGAATGTGACAACCTGTTGTAACTAACTGCAAATTCAGTTCTAACAATTAAAACAAAAAATAATTATTGTTGCTTACTATATTGGAAAATGTTTCTAAATGAGAGTATTATCATACAGTTTCCCTTTCATTTGTAACTTCCAATGTTTTCTTAGTTTTTTTCCTTATGAGTAAGTAATAACAATTGTGAAGTGAAAAGGGAGAGCAATTTGATCAGTAACATTAGGAACCATCTTTCTGTAATGATTCTTCATGCAGTTTCATTTTGCATTTATTGTTGTTGTTGTTAATTGCGAAGTCGTGTCCAACCCATCACGACCCCATGGACAATGCTCCTCCAGGTCTTCCTGTCCTCCACCATCTTCTGGAGTCCATTTAAGTTCACACCTACTGCTTCAGTGACTCCATCCAGCCATCTCATTCTCTGTCATCCCCTTCTTCTATTGCCCTCAATCTTTCCCAGCATTAGGCCCTTCTCCAGTGAGTCCTTCCTTCTCATTAGGTGGCCAAAGTATATATATATAATTGTTGTTGTTTAGATATGGCTGGAGAACCACGGAATGGACAGAATGTCGCATTGACCCTTTACTCAGCCAACAGGATAAGCGGCGGGGAAATCAAACATCTCTTTGTGGAGGTGGGATTCAGACCCGGGAGGTGTATTGTGTGCAAGCAAATGAAAATCTTCTCTCCTATTTAAATACACTCAAGGAAAAGAAAGGTATGAATATTTCATTATTATGGAAGCTAAATCTCCTAAGGTAGATTTTATCATTCTTTTAAAACTATATTTCATTTCTAAAATATATTTTTGATCTTTGACATTATGAAAACCTGTAGCACCATGGTTAATGTTAGCTAGGAATCAAAAAAATATGGTTCACATATTTCATTTGCCTGCCACTAGGGGTGTCTATACAGCATGGTCAAAAAAGTTAAGATGATACCCATTCCATTTTTTTTATGTGTCACACATAAAATAAATTTTTGATAGCAGCCTTGTGACCTGCCATCTTTTTTCACCACACTTGCAGGCTGCCATGAATTCAAGAAATAGGTGGGAGGAAAATCATACTCTTTAACTGCAACCTGTCTGGTCTCCTCATGTGCAGTGGTAGATTTTGTTTGGTTGTCCCATCAGTTTTTAGTTCTATCAGTTTTTGCATGTATTAGAACTATTCTTTAGTCCTACCCAGGCATTCCCCTGGATCTATGAGAGTTTGAGCTTAGTTTCACAGACACAGACATACACACAAATTGCAGAAATACAGTGTAACTCAGTAAATGATCCCCATTTAATTTTGTGAGGAATTACATAAGAGAATATTGTGGGAGATTGTACTTATAAAAAAGGCAGCCTCCCCAAGTGTGATACATAATAACAACAGAAATCCTAAAATCCTAAAATACAGTCCTAATATATTAAGGAAAGTGTACGAAGGTGGGTTGTGATCTAAGTAGGAGGAGAAATTATATAGTATCACATCATAGTTTGTTTTTCCTATAACATTTTAAAATGATTTCTAAATTGCAAATTTTAATCAATGAACCTGGTTTACAGCTTAGAATTATCTAAAACATTCAGATTATATAAGATGCATTATAAGATGTACACACACACATACACACACACACACACACACACACACACACTGCTTAAAAGCCCACAGTCCAACCCATTTCATATAATTCAATATATAATGTACTTGGAAGAATGTCTAAAAAACTAGGTAGCTAACTTTCATTCTAATACCTATCCTGATTTAAGTCAAAATAGTATACATTTTGCTTACAATTTCTATACAAAAGTAATGGAATAGTGTAGAATATTTGCAAACAAAGCTACAACAACAACCAATCAAACCACTCACTGGGAGAAATATGTTTGTAGGAATCAATCTGCTTTTAATGTGGGAATCTGGATTTCCATATTTAAGATCTCTTTGTTTGCATCAGTTAGAATAAGATTTATCTTAATTGGGCTGTAATAGGAAAAACAAAAGCCTGTTTGGCCTTTCATTTCTGTGAACCAGAAGATGCTTTTAAATATAAGAAATCATTGATTGCTTATAGAAAGGAACCTTTTATTTCCTCAGAGATTCACTAATAAAAAGACAAACATTAAATTTACAAGTCTTCAGGGAGCAGGATACTCTCATTAGAGTTAATTATAATGGGATTCCACTATGTTTAATTAGAAGGGGGAAAGTGCCTAAAATGGATCTGGTAACAAAACAGTAAGTGTGTCCTATTATTCCACTGAGAATGCCATATCTCTGGTATAAGCTATGGGTCAAATGCAGCATATTTGTATCTAGGTCTACCCCATCCTTCTCTGGTATTCGTGGAAGTCTTTGTCCACATTTTTTTCAGAAAGTCAGTCCCAGAGAACATCAAAGACTAGTGCTGCTCCACTTCTATCCATCACTTTTGAAATAACAGGTACGTAATTCACCCTGAAGGTCCAATCAAACATCTTTTAGGACTTATTTCTCTGTAGGTGAGTAGATTTTGGGGTTATAATCACAGGTTTATTAAAGAATTTCTCTGCTTCTGGAATACCTGAGTTTTCAGTTTAAAGAATTAAATGTTATTCATACAAATATTAAACATGCATATAATTACATTTCGGCATTAATGATCCGATATGCACAGAAAAGGAATTTTAATATTAAAAATTAAATATATTGCTAGCAGGCTGTTATAGAAAACATTAGAATGGGAAATTGCTGGCAGGCATATAATAATTTAGTGGCTTTTACTATTTTGGGTGTTAAAAATTTGTAGCATTTATTTAAAATACTTGAAATTGTTTAACATACTTAGAGTGAAATAAGAACAAAAATGGGAATTAAACGAGTAAAAACTGGAATATTAGCAGTTGAAAAAAGGTAAATATAATGATTTAGCTTCTTCTGGGTTTATGTCAACATGACATAAAAGAAAAACTAAAAAGTTATTTTATGTATATCAATACTGGAGCTTGACCTATACAGAAAGGGAATCATTTTAGAGGGCAGTTACTGCTTTAGAGAAGGTTTGTCTTCATGTGGCCACCAAACAGCATCTACAGGCTAAAGAGCAGAGAGCAGGTTCGATAAATTTGATTAGGTTTTTTTAGGCAACCGGTTCCTAAATTGTTTAGGAATCAGTCAATCAATCAATAATAAGTCTTAGTGACAAGCTGGCAATCTAGACATATAAGGTGAAATAATCCAAATAGCATTTTGGAGGTGGCATTTGTCACCGGTTGCAGTTTCCAGATCCATGAATCTCATTGTCTCCTCAGAATGCTCACTCCACCATCCACATTATTAAAAAATGGCACCTCACCAAAATCTTTAGGTTTTCTAGATATTTCTGAACTTCCCACAATGCAATGTAAATTTAGCCTAGAAGAATTCATTGGATGTGTTTCAATTAGAAGAGATTAAAGACAGAGGTTATCGCTTTCTTGACTTTTGGGGGATTTTTTTTTTTTTTAAGCAAAGCTATCTTTATGTTAACAAACAAAACACTTAATGTTTTGTCTTCTCTTTTACAGCTTCTAAACCTGTGGATTGGAAACTGTGCACAGGCCCTATTCCCAGCACTACCCAACTGTGCCACATCCCATGTCCTATAGAGTGTGAGGTATCAGCTTGGTCAGCATGGGGGCTTTGTACCTTTGAAAACTGTGAGGACCAGCAAGCCAAAAAGGGTATGTAGATTTTTTTAAAGCAAGTTCCGTTATTTTTGCTGCATATTTAGTTGAAGCAGCTTAACGGATCCATAGTTTCTTATGATTTCTTTTCTGGATCTTTTTATAACTCATGGTTTTTACAGTTTCCCTTTCCATTTATTTTGATAGATTATATATCTCTATGAGTTGTATTCTACATTATCCAAATAGTATTTTCATATTTGTCTTTGAAGATCTGCTAACAAAGAAATGTCACATTCCGGAGTTTGATGTAACTAATCCTGGTGAATTGTAACATTGAAAGGATACTAATTCCTAGCTCTGAGCAGTAATAATTACTTATGTTTCTCTCTGGAACTAGAGCTCGTTCTTTCTGAGGAAATTGAAAAAAGAGGAAGAGGAAATTGAAAAAAAAATATCTAGACTTCTTGTAATACCTCCCAAGGACAAAAGGACAGAAGCCTAATTGAGAAAAATATAAGCAAGCAAATCAATATAAATATTTCATTAGTACTTTTGTGACAGTTATTCTAATAAGAATAATTATGGGATGGCAGATCCAGACCTTCCCTCACTTTTCCTCTAGAGAGATCAAATTGTTTTAAATACTAACTTTAGAAAGGCAAGTCTGTGAATTTTTACATAGCGATATAGAGAGAGGTATTACAGAATTGTCCTTGAGTCCTTATCCTCTTGAGTCTTTGAACTGCCCTGTTAGGTAGTTGAAAATTATCCTGCTCTCATTATTTTTATTATTTTCATTTTCTGCTGCTTGTAAAGTATTATAATCTCTATAAATCCCTTTGTATCCTCCTTCAGTATTTATCATTCTTAATCCTCTATCTTTCCATTCTCTATCAGTGTTGTAGCTCTACATTTTTGAGGTTTTCAAAATATTCTTCTCTTACAAGTTGGTATTCTCTTCTTTCCCTTTTAACCTTTCAACCCAACCTTAATGTTGGTTTTTGTGCTTTTCAGACTCAATTTATTCTTTTATCCCGCAACAAATTTTCTTCCCTCAGAAAATCTAGTAACTACTAAACCTCTTGTTGTCATGATCCATAATTGGGCTAAACAAGGTATCATAGGGCAACAATTTTTGAACCAAACCTAGCTCAACTGGGTTAACTTAACAGAATGTGTCCGAAATTTGAGATCAATGAAGCCCAAAGGACTGAAATTTGGGGAAGTTCTATTGCTTCACACTACTGGTGACTGCTACTGTTGTTGTACTGCTGAGGTATTGCTGGCATCACATGATCCTCATTTTCAATGTTCCATGACAATTTTTCAGTCAATCTCACAATCCCTCACTTCTTCCCCCAGTTTCAGTGTGTGTGTACCTGCATACCTTCTCCAGTCCATGCTACTCTCCTTCACATTCCTTGACCTGTGCTGCCTCCTCAGGCATCTTCTCTGACCTATACAGTACTTCATACAAACTAATGCACATCCACATTGAGCCATGCAGCACCTCTTCACACTCCCAAGCAACTCTAGGCACCCTGTCAGACTCTTTCCACTGCCCCCTGCCCCATGTGCTATCCTCGATCAGAGTAGCACCTCTCAAACATCTATGCAGCTGCCATGCATTCTTCTTGACTTGCACCATCCCCCACATGCTGTGGCACCTCTTAACACATTCTTCATGTTGTTCGTGTTACCTGAGCATTATCAATTGTATTCATGCTTGCTTTGAATACATGGGAAATCCCTAAACTTTGGTTATATAATTGAAGTATCACAGTTCAGACCGGATTAAACCCAGGAAGACAAAAGGAACAGATCTTCATAACCCACTAAATGGGTTATCAAATGGCATTTTCTTTCATTTTAGCTTTCTCCACAGGGCTGTTGTGAGAGTAAAAGAAGTGAAGCTACAGTGATTGATTTACTGCTTGTCCCTTGGGCAACAATAAGGAAACATTGGTGTCCTCTGTGATTGATATATTATTGGGATTTTGGGGGATAAAGAGTGACACAATTACCTTCCTAGTTGTATGATATCATGCAATTATAAGAAATAACTTACAATAGCTATTTGTAGGTTATGGAATTTAAAAGTGGATAAAATCAATGCTTTTGTTTTATATGTAAAACCAAATAATTGTTCCTTATTTTGGAAACTTAAGGTTTTAAATTAAGAAAACGTCGCATCAAAAATGAACCCACAGGAGGCACTGGCAACTGTCCCCATTTGATTGAAGCGATCCCGTGTGAAGAGCCTTCTTGCTATGAATGGAAAATAGTGAGCCTGGATGAGTGTATTCCAGACAATGAGAAAGATTGTGGACCTGGTACACAAGTGCCTCAAGTAGTCTGCATCAGCAGCGATGGTAAGTTGTCTAGTTAGATCCTGTGGTTTGTCATTCATTGATTAGGGTTCCCACCCATTGCATGATAACCATATATCATGTCTTGCATATAGCATTAGATAGTTCTATTGTCTATTCTATTGAAATTGTCCATGAGATTAGAATAGAGTTACTATGAGGATATAGAATTAATACTAAAGGTCTGAAATGACAATATGTTGAAGGAAACCTAAAACAACTACCCAGTTGCGATGTGGACCTCTGGACCATGGATATATTTTTCTTCTATCTTCTTAATCTTCAACTTCTTAATCTTAAATCAATAACTGTGAATTAGAAATTAGTGTAAATTAGACATACATTGTGTTATGATTCTGGCTAATGAAACACTTCAAAGAACTTCCAGGCATTGATTTCCCTAAAAATCTTTTATTGATTCAAAATGTTGGCACAGGCATAACAGAGTCTATGCTAAGATCTAAGTTCTTTTCCTCTGAGCAGTTAAATTATCAGCATGTTCCCTCCCTAAATTAGCTGCCATATATCACATTATCCAATTAGTGTGAAGGTCAAAGGTTTCCTTCCTCTTTCTTTCCCGGGCTTTACCCCCACCCTCTTCTGCTCTGTATTAACCCCAAAAATACCAGACAGTTCTGCATATTGTCAAAGCAAGAATATACAGTATTTGCAGTGTTGACACATTGATTGTTCACATTCTAAAATTTAACAATAGATTTTCTGTTTTCAAGAAATTAAAACTGGATAGACATTAATTTAAACTATGAACAAGCTATGGATGATCACTATAGTTTATCTTTGCCATAAATGAAGCATTTATGCTGATGTCATGGTAGTTTGATGGTTGTCTCCTGGTTTCTAAGCTAGCACCTCAACCTCTACACCAAATAGGCTCTTATTCCAATATAATTCAAACAGAATGGAGAGTACTACTTTATGTTTGAAAGAAGCTATTTTCACAATATGGGGGCCACTATAGAAAAGGCTTGGCAGCTTATTCAGGCTACCCAGATTTCAGATATAGGAAGGGAGACTCAGGAAGTTCTTATGAGATGTCCTTTTTACTCTTTATTTATTTTCTGCATTGACAGTGAAATTGTAATCTACTCTCTGATATTCCTTCATACACTGCATTTTGTCTACTTCTTGTAACAACTGTCTAGCAAACTATTATAATTATAAGCAAATGCAGACAGCCTTCTTAACCATTGCAGAGAATTTTGTTCTTAGTGTAATTGTAGAAGTTAGATTCCTTATTACTTCTCCCACATAATATTCTTAGGGAATTTATAGCTGCTGCACCAATCTCCATAGTTAAATTCTTTTTCAAATGCCAGTTCTTCAACAGTAGTTTTCCAGTGGCTGCATATACTGTATAAATACATAAATATATGGACAACCATCAAATGGTAGTCAAGAGATTTAAAAAATGGTTCTAGTGGACATAAATTAAATAATCAACCAGTCAAAAAGATCTAATTTAGACCAACTGAAAAAAATGTTCTGTATAGAAGAGACATAGAGCCCCTAAACTTCTACTCCCAAATCATTTGCAGAACAATAAGAAAATAGGAAAATGACAAAACCATAAATCAAAGTGATGATCAAATGTATCTGATAGTTAAATACAGAATATTTATGGGGGAGGGGTAAAAACAATCATAATTAAATCTACAACCACACAATGAAATCTTATCCCACTTTTATGTATGATGCATTGTATGTGTCCCATCTAATTACTGGAATTCCTTAGAAGTGTTTTTGCACAAACAGAAGCTTGTTGTAAAAGCTGAGGTCATGAGCGCTTCTGATAGTAATGTGGTTGGATGGTCCAACTGTCTGTAAAATGAAAGTGATTGTACAAATCACTTCTGAGCCAGAAGCCTTGTAAATGCTTCAGAAGGTTGAGGCTAAAGGTCACTCGGTACATATTTAACTGTTCCGCCAATGTTTTACAATTAAATTGAGAAGAGGGAATTGAAGTTGATTAGTGGTGCACACAGATCTGTAATGTAGTCTTGTTCTGTGGTTTCAGATTTGACTTACAGCTGAATTGGGTCTCATTTAGGGAAATTAAGAATTCAGTTATAAAGTTTATTTTTATGTAAATAGCTAAGCACATATTTTTCTTATTTTTTGTCCTTACATATATATTTTTAAAATAATATAGGCAATAGTCTAATATAAATAAAGTATACATTTGACAGAATATAATGATTCCTTGCTTGCCTAGTTGATTGCTGCTCTAAAAGATGATGCAGAAATCCAAAGCATATCTCTATCTTTCATACAAGTGGACATTTATCAAAATATTACAAATCAATTTTAGCATAAAAATGAGTGATTGAAAGAAGAACATTTCAAATGACTATCAAATACACTAAATATGTTAGGAACTTCCAAATACAAAATTGTCACTTTTTTCCATAAAAGCTTGGTGATATAACAAAGAAGGAGAGGGAGAAACTTAATTTTTCAAAAATAACCATTCCAAAACAGGGGATTTGGAGAAGGGGAAGAAACTATAGTAAATTATCTGCCTTGTTGACTGCAAAAAGTTAGGGAACTCTTTTTTTAAAAAATTTCAAGTAGTTTTATGATTTGGTGCCAGTGGCAGCAAAAGTAGTGGCATGTAGGTCTATATTACAGACTCAGGATATATCGACTTCGCCTTTTGCATGTATTTCTAATGTCCGACTTTTATAAAGTAGAGCTTTAGTACTTTAAATGCCTTGAATGCAACCCTACTGAGCTTTTAAAATGGTAGTTAACATGTAATTTTTTAATGTAAAGGAAGATATAAATTATTAAATATTTATTGGAGAGTAATCATATTAACTGCATTTAATTGTAATTGCAATTAAGTATAAATGAACAGAAAACACATTTAATTTTTTCAAGTAGTGTCATTCTATTTCCTCTCTTAAAACTACTAATAAAAAATAAGTCATGATTTTCTCCCAGAAAAAAAAATGTGTGCATTCCTATTATAAAGTACCCCTTGCTTTAACTCTGTTGGGTTTAGTGGTGGATGAACATTTCACATGGACTCAGGATTCTAAGTTTGCCATTTCAATTAGCCATTTCTTTCATTGCATTTTCTGCTGAAATACAGCTTTTGGAAATATATAATGATGGAAACCATAGATATCATCTCTTCATCATCTCTATCATCTCATCAAAAACAACATTAACTGTACCAAATTTTTCTAGTAATCTAACTTTTAGTCTTTCCATGTCACTGAAACTCATTGGAATTTCAGTTATGAATTGGTTTGGAGGATGATGTATTAATTATAAGTCAATGTGAACAACAGCCTTTTACTCATAACATTAATTGAGCTACTTAACAAATGGATAAGAGAAAAGGTTTCATGTGTAGCTCATGTTTTGGACTGTTCATCTAAAATATAGTTATATGAATATGTAGATATGGTTCTTCTTCAACATTTAAACTAATTTAAATCTTCAACATTTAAACTAATTCCGATTTTGTTTACCCCTTTAATCATTTCTGTCCTCCTTGCCTAATAATGTCAGATTATTATTATTTTTTCATATCATTTTCTCATGTACTGAAAAATAAGAGAACTAATAAGATTGTAGCCTTTGGTATTGCGATTGTTCATGTCCATACTTTAATAAAGGTAGACTAATGAATACAATTGTTTATTAATTTGCATAAATACATTAAATATTGTTCAGGACATGTTACCTCTAATATTCATCATCTATTGAAATAGTAATTTGCTTTACACCAAGTTAAACTATTTATTTTTTTTCAGCCAAATGAAGTGATGATTGTCAGATATCACACATTTTGAATAGCATGCTAACTTTTGAAACCATATCTTGTCTTGCCTATTTGCTTAACGGGAAAGCTCAAAATAAATAACATGATGTGGAATCTTCATTAGAAAAGAATATATTTAGTCCTTCATGTTGCTGTAAAAAAATTGAGGCAGCTATTTTAGATTCTTGCTTAATTGTCCTTGTTTTCATCCAGCCACATTCAATGCCTTTATGCCATGCAATCTTTTGAAAGCAACTATTTCTGAAGAGAACATTTCCCCAAAAGAGATGGTTAAATGGTTAGGAAGAGAAGGAGCAGAGAGAAAGGGAATAAAATGGGGAAAGAAACTGCCAGCCTTCTTAAGTCTCTCAGTCTCTCTCTCTCCCTCCCGCCCACCATCCCTCCCTCCCTCCCTCCCTCCCTCCCTCTCTCTGTGTGTGTTTATTGGTTGACAGTGGTATTTTCCTTCACCACCTTCTCTATTTTGTCTTCCCCCCCCCAGAGAAACCAGAGATAATCAAAAGAATGATTCCATCTCTGATGTCCTTTCACAACTGTGATAGGTCACAATGGCTGAGGAATTGGTTTGAAATTCAGCAGTCAGATAGTTATTGACATACAGTCCTTTAAGTTTAGAGCATATGCTTTGAATGCACAATTTGCAGATTCAGATCAAATCCTAGGAAAATCCCTCTAGAAATTTCAGAGCACTAATCACTTGCATATGCATATAACTGAACTAGATGGAAATATTTCTGTATTGGTAATGAAGAAGGGCCAGGGAAGCTATCCTTCCCTCTCAAGTCTAAGTCCTATTTAGCTCCTAATGACTTTAGATGATATATATTCTGAGGCTTGAGACTGTGTGCAAATTATCTGTGTTGAAGTCTATTAAGGAGTTTGCCTAATTGTTGCATATGATGCAGCACAGCTGTGCATGGATATAAGGAAAGTGGTAACGCTTGATTCATAGTCAAGCTTTCACTGTGGGCACTGCAAAGGATCTTTACTTAAAAAGCTTTTATCTGAAGTGATCTTGGTTTTGTTACCTCTTCCCAGAGCTAGTAATGCATGTAACTTAATGAGATTACACACAGCAAGACTTTAAAACCAAAACCTGATATAAGACACAGTCAAAGAGATATATGTTCTTTTAAGTGTCATTGTAATTCTCAGCCTGTTTTTCTGCCCCAAGCTTCTTCGCAGCACGTTGCAAGAAGCCAGTGTTTTAAATTGCAAGACGGGCACTGCTCTATGGTTAACTTCATTGTTTTACCGTAAACTGAGCCTATAAAACAGATCAGCATCTCTTTTCTCCTGCTCTCTGAATCATTTAATGTATTTGAAATATAATTAGCTGGGATATTATATTTAAACCTGAGGTCTCTTATTTTACAATTAAGCTCAAATAGCAGTGTCTGAGGGGGTGTTGTGTACAATTAGGGATGAGCATGTCTATTCAATTTGTTGGAAAGAAAGAGGCCATTATAGCCATTCAGACAATACTGCGATAATAGATTTATCCTCCAGTGCTCTTGTTGAAAGTTTCTGATTTCCATTTCCTTCCACCGTGGAGGGTAGCAATTGGAATTTTAATCCTGGTTGGAGCAGGCAGGAAAAAGACCTGAGAGTTACTCCTCACCATAAGGGGCTTTGATGAATTGCTGTTGTTCCTATTCCTGTTTTTGTCACCAAGTTATGTTATTATATCATTCCAATTTGCTGACAAGGAATGGTGCAAGCATTTGTCATTCTGTTTTTATATTCAGGGCAGCTACAGGGATGAGTAAAAGACAAGAAAAAGGATCCCCTTTCTCAGGGCTGTTAATAATTTTCATCTTATGAATATTATTTGGATAAAGGTGAACTAAAAATTAATCAGTTATATAGCAGTTCCATGCTATCTTAATGTTACTGAGTAGCAGAACAAATGTAAAATGGTGCACCCCAAGATTAAACAATATTATCATACGTCTCTTTTTTTGGTTTAAAAAAATGAAAAGCCACCAATAAGTATAATGCTTTTTATTTATTCAGCATCAGTTTAGAAAATATAGGTTCTACTCATATTTTGCTACAGGTCTTCTATTGACATATTTATTGTAGTAGTTTGTATATTTATTATAGTGCTAGGCATTGCCCGAAAAAAGAGATTTCATGTAAGAGATAGGATGTCAAAGTAATGAAAGCAACATAATAATGCAACCCCCCCTTTTTTATATGTCAAATCCCCAGGCAGCAGAGGGCAGAATTTGCAACATGGTGTTGCTTTTATCATTCCAATGAAATCAGCAATATTTTACGGACACCAAGTGAATTACAGTAATACACCATCTTGCAAGAGGAGGGCAGCATTTTGGTTTAGCTCAGTAATATTCATTGCACTATAGAAATGCTTTTATTTTGATATTTTGCAAGGTAGCATTTTGGGTAGTGAGGGTCAAAGAGAGGCAGGTATGGAACTGAAACAAAAATGGACAACTAAAAAAATGTATGATGTTTGCCAGCTAATAAAAAGAACCACACGTCTTTTAGGATTGGACCATGCAAGTGGCAAATGATTGTCCCACTTCCATTGAAATAAATTGTTGCATTAAATACATTGATTCAGTTTCTAAAACTCTATAAAATTATATTGATTAGAATCAATATGTTTTTTTAATAAGACAAACATTTAGAAATAAAAATTAGGTTTTTACTGGAGCACTAAGAAAAGACAAGATGCCTGCAATCTTGCACTGTATCTGTTATGTTTACCATAAACACTACACACAACATTAATTTGGATCAATGGCAGCAGGTATAGATGCGAAATATTAAAATTACATTGGGGTCATCATATAAAGAAAATTCATATAAGATGATTTACAGATGGCATCTCCCTCCAGCAAGATTAGCCAAAATGTACAAAGAATACTTTATGTTGGAAATGCAAAAAAGAAAGGGGCACTTTTTTTCACATTTGGTGGTCATGTAAAGAAGCACAGGGATATTGGCGTATGGTTTGGGAATGGGTAACAGAAATGAGTATGCAAAACATTCAGTATAAGCCTGAGACATTGTTGTTAGGAATTCTTGAAGAAAATGTTAGTAAAGAAGATATGTATTTATTCACTCATGTGGTTACAGTGGCAAGAATTGTTTTTGTTCAAAACTGGAAAGCTATAGCTATACCTAGTGAGGAAATCTTAATTCATAAAATTATGCACTGCGCAGAATTAGATAGATTAACTAAAAGACTTAAAAATCAGGATGAAACGGATTTTTACCAAATTTGGAACAAATTCTATAGATGGTGAGAGGAAAATATGGAAGTCATTGTAATGAGATAAGTTAAGATTGAGATAAGAGTGATGTTATTGTATAGATTTTTTATTAGTAACTAATTGTGAATATGAACTGTGATGTTTGTCAGATCTGATTTACCATGTTCAATGTTTTTAATCTTTTTTCTTCTTTTGTTGTTATTGAATAAAAATTAAAAAAAAAACACTAGCTCCTGAAAGCCCTGCAAAAAAGAGAGAAATTTTAACCTTTTAAACATCTTTTTGACCTTTTAAACACCTTTCATGCAATTGATATAGTAATCTGGACAATCTACTGTTTGAAAATATTTCTAATGAAAATAATTGGTTGAAAATATTTGAAGTCCTTTGGACAAGCTTGCAACAAACTTTCACATAATTATATTGTACCATATAAATAATAATAAAATTGTGGTATAGGTTGAGATTATCAATATACCCTGTAAATATACGCTCTGTAGGATGTAATTAGGCCTTTTTTGATCTTATGGGTATAAATTCTGCAACTTACTTCCTTTTCTTTTCCTTCCAGGAAAATTTGATTTCATTCATTTATTCATTCGTTCATTTTGCAAAGGGGCAGTTTATTTTATTTTATTTATTAAATTTATTTGCAGCCATTTTCCACATGAATTTCTGCAATTGCTGAATGCTAATAAGCTGATGGAATCAAGATAAAATCACGATCTAAAAACTGCTGTTTGGGTTCAGATAATTCCTATTTAATCTAACAACCTTTCTCACAGCAAATGACTAAATACCCATAGCTTATTCTCATCTTCTTTCTTATATTTCCTGTTCATTAAAAAATCAGAGCCATACTTTTATAAAATGGAGATATTATAGAACATAATTACATTATAAAGACAGATAACTATATTAATCTTCTGCAGCAAAACATAAAAAGTTAAATTTATACTTGAATTGAAATTGATGCCTACTAGTTACATGACACATTTGTATTGTTTTCATGGCAGCAATATAGAGATGATTTACCATTGGTTTCTTCCAGAATTCTTTGGTTGGGTAAAGTCTATAATCTCTGGTTCAAGTATTATTGTTATGGTTTACTGAGTCAAACATGGCTCTTGGTGACTACAGATGCAAATCCCCAAGTTTTTAGCAAAATTTTTGAAAGTTAGTTTGTCAGTATTTTGATCCCAGGGATGAAAAAGAATGACCAGTAACTAAATTGGTTTCTGTGACTAAGGGACAACTAGAACCCAGTATCTTAAATCTTCTAAGACAGTGACCTAGCCACTAAGCCAAATTGGCTTTCACATCCAGGTATTAAATAGACCCAATCTTGCTTAGATCCTGAATCCAGACAAGGACAATTGGGCACTGAGAAAAAAATATAGAAATCTAGTAAGCAATTCCATAAGACTGTCTGACAGGAAGCATATGCAACTTATCCTCAGTATGCCTTACAAATTGGGAGCTCTTAATGAATACTCACAGAGAAACCTTGTGAATATCAACTCATTCCTGATTGAGCCATGGGAGTCATTATTTTAAATAGAGAGGACAAACATCAAAAGTGATATGGAAGAAAGGCACTACATAATAATCAAAAGAGAATTCACTTATGAATGTGTCTTGTTATTATGTGTGGAAATTGATCTTTCAAGTTTTCAAGTCTCAAAATACTGAGTTGTTATAAATTGCATTGTTTAAAGCATTTTCATACACCTGCTTTTTATTTTTGATAATCATTTTCTTTCATCTAGTGCTTACTTGCTGCCTACTTGACATTTCTTTCATTGAGATTCTTTCATTTCAAGGTCTGATTAGTGTGAAATCATTCTTTAAATTTTCTGAAATACATGAATCCAAAACAGAATATTATTCACTGTCATCTCTGAGATGTTTTTCCTTTTTTTGTTTTTCGTTATTTTCCTGGTTTTTTTTCCCTTAAATTGACTTTGTTACCACATTGACACTAAACTAAACTTAAATTAAAACTTCTGATGAATTTATATGAAGAGATAGAGGTAGTAATGGATGCAGATCATGAATCTAGTAAGGTTACTCTTGGTGAGATGAAGCTGGATTATATGACTAAGTAGCAAAAGGTTTTATAAAGAAAAATATAGAAAAGCTGACAGCAAATGTTTTATCTCATCATACTGATGCAGCAAGATACACAATTGAATATAAGGATTTAATTCCATGGGACAATATTATCTTCTCTCCTAAGTTTCAGGACCTGTCTTAGTTCAAGTCCTTGCTGTTTCCTAACTCTTGAATGTTTTAATTTTGATATGCAAGATATTTTGAAAATAAGAAAAAGAAATGGAGTTAAATTAGGAGTGGATTGGACTATAAGTTGAAATCCCATTTTTATATTAAAATAGAAGACTGGTACTAGACCTACAGAGTAATTCAACCCAATTTCTATACAACTGAGACACAAGCTGGCTATATACATTTTGTGAATCCATAACACTTTTATAAACTCACCCATGAGCTGTTATATTTTTGTACATTTGCCAGTAAAATGTATTACCTTTGTTCAGGGAATGATTCAGTCTGGAAGTAATAAGTTTGATTGAGTAGAAACAAATTTTCTATCTTATCCAATTATCTATTAGTTAAGTGTTTGAAAATGGGGAAATACCTCAGTATTTAAAGACACAGAGCTTGTCAGTTGAAAAAGTGGCATAGTTCGAGAGCCGAGTGTCACACGGTAGGGTGAGCTCATGTTTCTTGTCTCAGCTTCTGCCCATCGACCAGTTTGAAAACATGCAGATTTGAATAGATAAATAGGTAATTTAACTTCAGTAGGAAAGTAACAAAGTTCTGTGTTGGATCCCTTGGCTAAAAAATGGAGGTGATCACTGCCCCCTAGAATTGGAAATAATTGTACAGGGGGAAACCTTTAACTTTACCTTTTCCTATTGTATTAAAAAGGACAATTAATTATCACCAGGATTTTTCTTCTTGGTTCACTATCAACATCTTTTATTTCTTTATTTAGATATTTATTGGCGCATAAATGTTGTATTCAGTGCCAAATATGCAATTTGTGTGGTATTGCTGAATACATATAATCCTGAGGGTATCAGACATTTATTAGCAGCAGATAGAGAACCATATCTTTCTCCAGCACAGGAGATGGAGAATCCACCAATGTCTGCCTGCTCTTGAGACCAAGTTAGCCAAACTTGACACTCCCCCTGTTGCTAGGAGACCCAGCAGATAGAGAACCATATCTTTCTGCTGATTCCAGATAGATTATTATAATGTATTGCATGTGGGAGTGTCTTTAAAAAACATTTAGAAAAATTCAAGTAATTAACAGAAAAAGCTGGATTGTTGCTTGAGTCTAGCTAATATGATCATATACTCTACAGCAATGAAGGAGAGTTCCAATAGTAGTGACAGATCTCCAAATTGTGCACCAGACCTAAATAAGTTGTGCAGTGCTACTTAGAGCTAATGAGGACAGATCCCCAGCACCAGCAGACCCAAATACCCATAGACACTCAGTCTTAGTAAGGTTTACTGTGATTTTTTTTCTTTTCCATCCAAATATTCAGCCTCTGTTACATGACTTAGACAGCATCACATCTCTGCCCAAGAAGGAGACCCTATGTCATTATATAAAAATAGCTTCCCAATCTCTTTTTTAAACCTCCAGTGTTGGAGCACCCACAATTTCTGAAGGCAAGCCATTCCACTGATTAATTGTTTTCACTGTCAGAAAATTTTTCCTTAATTCTAAGTTGGATCTCTCTTTGACAAGTTTTCATCCATTTTTTTTTCTTCTCTTGCCTTCAGTTGCTGTGGAGAATAGGTTGTTTCCTCTTTCTTTGTGACAGCCTTTCAGATACTGGAATGTCATCCCTAGTCTTTCTCTTTGTTAAACTACTAGAGACACCCAGTTCCTGCAACCATTCATCATAAGTTTTAAGCCTCTGGACCCCTAACCGTCTTTGTTTTTTTCTACATTTGTTCTAGAGTCTTAACATATTTTTTTGTAGAAAAAAGAATTGGATGCAGTGTTTCAAGCATAGTGTCGCCCAAGCAGTACATAGTGGTACTGATACTTCATGTGATTTTGCTATTATTCCTTTGTTGATGAAGTCTAGGACTGCATGGGCTTTTTTGGTAACTGCAGAACACTGCTGGCTCACACTTAAGTGGCTGTCTACTAGGACATCTAGATCCCTCTCATAGTTACTGCTGTTGAATGAGATACCATCTATTCCATACTTGTGCATTTGGATTCCCCCCCCCCTTAAGTGTAAAACCTTACTTTTCTTACAACTGAATTGCCTTTTGTTGGATAGGGCCCACTTTAAGAGTCAAATAAGTCTGAATGATAGGTTAATGATGGCAAGTCAAATTATAACAATAATTTTTTTAACACTAGGGGCAAAAATGTATTATTATAATTTTCTCAGAATTACTGTAGTCAGAAACATACTAAGAATTATAGGCAATATAAACTTCCACATTAGCACAATCAGTATTTATTCTCATTTCTCTGATCTGATTTCATTATTGCCAACTCTTCTGATAGTTTGATCTGTCCTGCTTCAATGACTCAGATTGATTTTATTCCCAACTGAGTTTCTGGCAGTTTTCAAACTTACTTTATTTTCCCTTTTCATTTTTACCAAAATGTCATTTGATTGACTCCAGAAATGGAAGTAGTTTATTGTTCTTGGTTATAATCAATACACTAGTGTTCACTGATCCTTATCCTTCTCAGGATGACCGTATTAACAAATGAATTCTGAAAATGTTTCAAATAGCTGCCAGCTCACTCAGGGAAAGCCCGAAGGTATAGGATATAAAATGCTGTGGTAGTTTTTATCATATACAGGTTAGGTCAACAAATATTGATTGCAGAACCATTTCTATTTATGCATATCAAGATTCTAGGTGTTTATGAGAAGAGTCACATCAGCATTTCCCCCCAACAATTGCTGTTTCCAGTATGCCAGATATTTCTTACGCAACGTGGCTTATATTTCAGTATATATCAGTATACTGTGGTGATTGAGTGATAGATAGATAGATAGATAGATAGATAGATAGATAGATAGATAGATAGATAGACAGATAGGCAGATAGGCAGACAGTTAGATAAATAGATACAGATATATAAAATATACATATACACATAAATAAAAATATTCAAGCTATTTGTTCTTTGTTAAAGGCTAGGGGAGATCTGCCAGTTCTTTGAAGGAGTCCAGACAAGAAACCAAAATTATGAGTATTAACATCATCTTTATTGTAAGATTATAGTAACACAATCTTGCAAACCTCCTACTCTCTTCCTGAGAGAGGCAGAAGATTCCACTTGGAATTGTAGAAATAGCCTCCAATCCCCAGAATACATCTCTATCCACCAAGCACCTAGCTGAAGTATTGTTGCACAACTAGAAGCAAATGGATATACAGATAATCTGTTTACAAATATCTAATGCAACTAAAAGAACAGTTGGGACAGAATTTGTCTCAACCCATGACAGCACAGCAACTTACAGCATGGCCAGTGCTTCTGTGTTCTCATGGAAAAGTTGTGAGATGGATGTC
The DNA here is from genome assembly GCF_016545835.1 of Crotalus tigris. Taxonomy (NCBI): domain Eukaryota; kingdom Metazoa; phylum Chordata; class Lepidosauria; order Squamata; family Viperidae; genus Crotalus; species Crotalus tigris. Next base: position 588,107 of record NW_024096692.1, read on the forward strand.
AGATCTTTGGTAAGAAAGTCAGATAAGAAAACAAAACTATGAATATTAGCACTACCTTTATTATAAGCTTACAGGAACAGAATCTTGCAAGTATGAAAGCACTTCTTCCCTTCCTCATATTTACTTTCCAGAGAACTTAAGAAGCTCCCTTCTGCTTCCCATACCCTCATTCTTTCTGTGGGCTAAGATATCTCTTGACTGATTTTTGCCTAGACTTCAGCTGCTCTCTTTTGTCTCCCAAGATTATTCACACATAATCAGATGGTGGCATTCACTATTTTCATATGGTCTCTAAACCAATATACAGGATTCAGTGCAAGAAAATTCAACACAAATATTAAAAGTTGAGCAATGTTGTTATGTGCTCAGAAAAATCATCCATATAAAATAGCTGTAGAATGAAGATGTCATTCATGATCTGGTATATTAATGGAATCAACAAAATTCAGAAGATGAAATTGCTTAACTTGTAAGAGAGGGAAATCACATCACAATTAATTAATATACAATTGAAAGCTATGTGCAAGCATTAAAATGCCAAATCAGATTTTACTATTCCACAAATGTGTCCAATGACCAAACAATTCCTTGTTATTGGTCCTAAGACTTGCTAAATAATTCATATTAACTAATTAATAAATTGTGTGCCAACCTAGCTGGTAACATGAAAATCATCATCTTCTTCTGTTGGGCTTCTAAATAAATAGTGGCTAGTTGATTATAAAAGGATGATTAAACCACATGGTACTATTTAGATTGATCCTGGTTCCAATATTTTACAAAAAGAAAACAAATTAGTACTTCTATCAGTCTAGACCCAAAATTTCCCCAATGAAACATTGGTGCTGAAACAGATCAATCTTTCAGGGTCTGAGGAATCTTGAAAGCCTGAAAATTTAGATTTTGAATCATTTTCAAAATTGTTGTGACAACTGTTTCTTGCAAACACTTAATATAGCCTTTCTGTATGGCTAGCAGATGGTATGGTATTGTCTTTCTATTGGGAAATGTTATTATATCTTTTTTGTTTATTTATCTGTTTCTCAGAATAATAATGAAGGACAAGATAATAATCCCTGTCTCAGAAAGTAGAGCCTGGGGTCATCCAATAAATGTGATTGCTGAGAGGTTCATAACAGAATAAAAAGCATTTATGCACATGGATCACAATTAAGCTAGAACATTCTTAGCTGAAAGAACAAATAATGGATATTTGCCTAGATAACTTTTATAAAGCTATTGATTTCTATTGGTTATCATAGCTATCTATTGCCTTCAGCATCAGCAAGAGGATGCTGGACTTTGAAAACGCTTTATTTTGTTATGAAAATCCATAAGAAGGAAGTACAAATATTTCCCTTAGTGTATGTGAAGCTACTGCTAGGGAGGGGGGGAGGTAAGATGGAGCTGAAAAAAATACAGCTTTCATCATTATTTTTTGTGAGCAGAGATTATGGTTAGGTAATGAAAAACCTGGTAATCTATTTGAACAACTTGATACAACTAAAATGAATCACATTTGGTTAGTAGCTGAATGCAAAATCATTTGGAAATTCCTGAGATTTAAGCAAGATGGGAAGCCCCTCTCCCAAAAAGGTAAAAAACAATGGAAGAGCATTCTGCCACAGAAACTACTGGATGTATCAATAGAGTCAGTAGGAATAGAAATTAACTCAGAAAAGACTCTACTGACTGGTAACCAAAGGGGATAAAATAGAAATTTGAGTGGGATTAACACCATAGAGTCACTAATGTTGGCATGGGTCATTAGAACAATCATCAGCCTTCTCTGGGCTGATAATGGATGTTTCCAGCTGCCCCTCCCTCCTAGATGTTGATGCTTCCCTTGTATTCTCCAGAGATCTGCATTCATGGTCAGATGTGAATTTTGCATGTTTAATGTAATTCTTCTCACAAAGCATCACCAGAAATGTTTCCTAAATTGAATGGAACCCAAAGAGTTTATTACTTAAAAGAGTCCAATAGCCCTTTTTCTTGTTAACAAAAGATGTCAAAAATCATAAGCTTTTGTGAGTTAGCTTGCGTTTGTTTGTTTGTTTGTTTGTTTTTTGCTAGTATAGACTAACATGGTTCTCAACCTATGGTATCAGTAATTATTATTGTAAGGTGGTGATTTTATGCACCTTTCCAACTCTTTTATATTTAGCTGTCATAAGGAGAAAACAATCTTCTTCCTTGCAGTAGCTAGAAAAAGAACTTTCTTCAATTTGTATAATTTGTATTGGCTAAGGAATACCTTATCATGCATTGGCTATCAGTTATATTTCTCGCCCTTTGTTCTATTTCATTAGGCAATAGGGCAATAGGACTCTTCTGATATATTTATAGCTGTGCAGAGTTTTGTATGAGAATTTACAGTATCCTGCTTCTAGATATAAATAGGTGATGCAGAGATGTATTTAAATCAAAATGTGGCTGAAAAAAATATTTTGGTAAATTCTACTACTTCTATCTTGAAAAAAGATCAAGACCTGCTCCAAAAGTGTTTCTCTGTTGACTTCTTTTGAAATATGTATCCTTTGAGTTCACAGCCTAGTCAATAGTTTTAGAAATCCCAAGTGTTCTATTATCTAAGTGCTAACCAGAGTGGATTGTCAATTATGAAGTTTATTTGGAGGCATTCATGGAACAGACACAAAGATTTGGTCCCCAGAATTTTATCCAGAGTTATCCAATACTAAAATAAATAAATAAATTTGACTGATTTTAACACAAACTGAACTATTAGATTTAAAGATCTAGAGTGGAATTTTCCCAGTCTAAGCAACATCTAGATGTATGGTTTTGAACTTCCAGAAATTGTCAAGTTGGATAACATAGATATAGAAAATTTCTTTTCAGAAATCATTACAAGGCATCAAACAAAACTGTTTAATGTTTGTTATAATTGAAAGTGCAAATGTTACTTAAGTTTTTGAAAGGAAATTACTTGAGATTATTAACTATCAATTAATTAAGATTGTTAATTAAAGACAGATGCTGCTTATGAAACTTATTAAAAGGGATGAATAGGAATCAAGAATTCATGAAAACCATAGAGCTAACAGGCATAAACTTGGTATGGTTTGCTTCTAAAAAATATCATCATTAAATAATCTCTTTAAGAGAAACTTTGGGCTACTTCACAAATATTTTTAGGCTTATAGTTTAAGAGAGAGAGAAAGTGTGCGGTGTGCATAGTATAGTGTTGTAGTAGTAGTAGTAGTAGTAGTAGTAAGAATAATAATAATAATAATAATAATAATAATAATAATAATAACAACAACAACAACAACAACAACAATAATCAAAGAAGCTGGAGAAACAGTGGACCACCTAGTAAGCTGCTGCAAGAAGATTGCACAGACTGACTACAAGCAGCGGCATGACAAAGTAGCAATAATGGTGCATTGGAAGATCTGCAAGAATTATCATTTGCCTGTAAGCAAGAACTGGTGGGATCATAAAATAGAGAAAGTCATAGAAAACGATAAAATTAAACCAATAGTCATAGGCACATTCGCTATTAGTCAATTGCAAAAAGCGGCCTTACTAGGAACTGTTTCCATCCTGCGATGATATCTGTAATACCATCAAACATCCACATCTGCCTATCCCAGGTCCTGGGTAAGGACTCGATAGGTAGACAAAATGCCAAATCCAGTCTGAACATCTGGCTGACTGTGCGATGATCCATAATAATAATAGTTGGAAAGCTTGGAGGTCTTCTAGTCCAAACCTCTGCTCAGGAAGGAAACTCTATACCATTTCTGACAAATGGCTGTCCAGTTTCTTCCTAAAAACTTCCAGTGTTGGAGCATTCATCGCTTCTGGAGGCAGGTTGTTCCACTGGTTAATTGTTCTAATTGTCAGGAAGTTTCTCCTTAGTTCTAGATTGCTTCTCTCCTTGATTAGTCTCCACCCCTTGCTTCTTGTCCTGCTTTCAGGTGCTTTGGAGAATAGCTTAACTCCCTCTTCTTTGTGGCAGCCCCTGAGATATTGGAACACTGCTATTATGTCACCCCTCGTCCTTCTCTTCATTAAATTCCAGCAACTGTTCCTTATATGTTTTAGCCTCCAGTCCCCTAATCATCTTTGTTACTCTTCTCTGTACTCTTTCTAGCGTCTCAACATCTTTTTTACATCGTGTTGACCAAAATTGGATGCAGTATTCCAAGTGTGGCCTTACCAAGGCATTGTAAAGTGGTATTAACACTTCAAATGATATTGAGTCTATCCTTCTGTTAATGCAGTCTTGCAGTGTGTTGGCTTTTTTGGCAGCTACAGCATACTGCTGGCTCATATTTAAGTGATTTTCCACTAGGATTTAGAGATCCCTCTCACAGTTACTACTATTGAGCAAGGTACCACCTATACCAGTGATGGCGAACCTTCTAGAGACCGAGTACCCAAAAACTGCTGTGCCCCCTGCCCCATCCCCCACCCCACCCACAGGGCCAGTCACTGCCTCCACGGCCCACCACAGATCGCCCAGGCACCCCATCAGTGCCATGGTGGCCACATCCTCCACACTCCGCACATCATCTGTGTGTGATGGGGCATGAGGTTGGAGTCTTGTCCCCCTGCCTTGCTGCCATGTGCTTGGTTGTGCTGCTCCATGTGGTCTGTGCCCAGGGGCGACTCTCCTCCAGGGAGGATGCTGGTGAGGAGGGACTACAGGGGGAGGCAGGGCTGGGGCGACAGCACGTGTGCCCACAGAGAGGGCTCTGAATACTGTCTCTAGCATGCATGCCATAGGTTTGCCACCACTGACCTATACTGTACCTGGGCATTTGGTTTTTCTTGCCTAAATGTAGAACCTTAATTTTTTCACCATTGAATTTCATTTTGTTAGATAGTGCCCAATGTTCAAATCTGTCCAGATCCTTCTGTATCTTAACCCTATCTTCTGGAGTGTTGGCTATTCCTGCCAGATGTTGAAGAGCACTGGGCCCTGAACAGAGTCCTGTGTACCCCACTACCCACTTTCTTCCATGTAGATGCAGTTCCATTCAGAATCATATGCTGAGTACGGTCGGTCAGTCAGCTAGGAATCCATCTGGTGATGATGTTTTCTAACCAACATTTTTCCTTCTTATCAAGTAGTAGGTTGTAGTCTACTTTATCAAATGCCTTACTGAAGTCCAAGTAAATTATATCCACAGCATTTCCTTGGTCCACTAATTTTGTCACCTGGTCAAAGAATGCAATAAGGTTTGTCTGGCATGATCTGTTTTTGACAAACCCATGTTGGCTTTTGGTATTGACTTTGTTTTGACAAACCCATGTTGGCTTTTGGTATTGACTTTGTTTGCCTCTAGGAGGTGTTTGCTGTTTTGTTGCTTGATTATCTTTTCTAGAATCTTCCCAGCTATTGAGGTCAGGCTGATAGGTCTATAGTGTCCTGGATCCATTTTTTTCCTTTTTTGAAGATGGGAACTACATCAGCTCTTTTCCAGTCCTTGGGTAGTTCTCCAGTGTTCCAGGATCTTTGAAAAATATAGTTCAGTGATTCTGAAATCACATTTGCCAGTTCCTTGAGAACCTTGAAATGTAATCATCTGGTCCTGGTGATTTGAACTCATCTAGGGTGGACAGGTGCTCACTTACCATTTTCTTGCCTGTCTTAACTTGTGTTTCTAATCTGTTTTTTATGGTACTGTTTTTGATAGATTGGACTGTTTTTTCCTTTTGTGTAAAAATGCAAAAAAATGAGTTAAGTACTTCTTCTTTCTCCTTGTTGCTTGTCACCTTCTTGCCGCTTTCTCCCACTAATGGACCGATAATTTCTTTAATGTTTTTCTTGTTTTTTACATCTTGAAAGAAGCTCTTTTTTGTTGTTGTTATTTTTGACTTTTGTTACAAGCCTTAGTTCATTTTGAGCCTTAGCTTTCCTCACTTCATCTTTGCAGGCTCGGGCTATTTGCTGATATTCTGCCTTAGTTATGTGTCCCTCTTTCCATTTTTTATACTTGTCCTTTTTGTCTTTCAGTTTATCAAAGAGTTCTTTATACAGCCATGCTGGTTTCTTTTGAGATCTGTTATTTTTTTCTTCATTGGTAATGTGGTAGACTGAGCTTTTATAATCTCACTTTTCAAAATTTCCAAACTTCTTGAGTTGTTTTCCCCTTGTGGATTTCCAAGCTCTCTCTAAGTTTATTGAAATTAGCTCTCTTAAAGTCCAAGACTCTAGTTTAACTACGTTCTATTGTTTGTGCTTCCATAATGTTGAACTCCAATATTGCATGATCACTCCCCCCCTCAAGGTTCCTGTGGCTTTAACACCTTCTATCATTCATCTCTGTAAGTGAGAATTAAGTCCAATATGGCTAATCCCCTAGTTCACTTCTCTATTTTTTGGAAGTCAAAGTTGTTTGCTAGGTTTGTCAGGAATCTGTTTGATCTTCCACTTGGTGCAGAATTTGTCTCCCAGTTGATGTCAGGGTAATTAAAGTCCCCCATTACTATTGTGATGTGCTTCCTACATACCTTAGTTAACTGACTAGCAAAAAAGTTCATCTATTTCCTCTGTTTGGTTGAGTGGCCTATAGTATACACCAATGGCAATGTCATCCCCCCCCCTTTTTTATATTGACCCCAGTGCATTCAAAACAAGTTGTTGTGCTCTGTTTCTGTAGAGATGTAGTTATTTCTTATATAGAGAGCAATTCCACCTCCTCTTTTATTTGGTCTGTTTCTTTTAAATAATTTAAATCCCTCTAGCTGTGTGTTTCATTTGCGGGTTTCATCCCACCAAATTTCTGTAATGGCAACAATATCATCTCTCCCTCTCTCTCTCTCCCTCTCTCTCCCTGTCTCTCTTTGTCTCTGTCTCTCTGTCTCTCTGTGTCTCTCTCTCTCTCTTTCTCTCTCTCTCCCTCTTTCTCTCTCTCCCCTCCCCCTCTCCCTCTCCCTCTCTCTCTCTCTGTTTGTGTGTATAAATATTTAATCATGTTTCTACAAGGAGAGTGTTCTAATAGCACCAGAAAGCATTGTTCAATGTTTCAATAGATTTTTTCTATTTTTTCTAAAGAAATTTTGTGTGGAAATTGAAAGATTATTAATGGAAAATAACATAATCTGGAAAAATTAGAGAATTCTGGTAATAATAGAATACTTTGTTCTGTATTGGCCGGGCCATCCCATAAGAGAACACTCTGTGAATAAACTACTTATTAACTGAGAAGAAATGTATTCTGTTTGTTGTATAAATACATTCTTTTTCTCATAACACACTAAATTTGGAATATTCTGGGTTTTTTTATTGCATCCGTTCTGAATTGCCATACTTTTTTCTGTACAATGTTTTGGTATACAGTTAATAAAATATTCAGCAGAAAAATGACTATGGTATTATATTTCCATTTTCAAATGCTTCTGTAACAAAGAGGTAGTAATTTCTTAGGTTAAGAAGGAATAATTTCCATCTTTGCTTATATATGAAATGGATATTAAGGTCTATGAGTCTTGAGACATTCTTATTTCTATCCAAAATCAAAATTTCAACAGATTGATAAGTACACTCATTATTATTATTAGCTTGTAGTTCCTCCAAACTCCTTGTATCGTGATTATTAAGTTAGCTGATTTCACCAACAATTTCATTTTGTAATTTTAAAAATTATTTATTGTTCCACACTAATGAGATGCTAATGGACCAGTAATGTCATGGAAATTGGCATTATGTTTTATATGGAACTGCATAAACCTTGACAGTTATGACCTTCAAATTAAAGGGTCTTCTGAGAGTTGACATACTTGGATCTTGCTGCTCTCCATCAATCACTTATTGTTGCTACTTTGGCCTCAGAGTATACCCTGAAAGTATTTATAAATTAAAGTAGCTGAGCTTATTTATTTTCTTGAAAGCAACAGAAAGGGTTAGTTTGTTTTCCCAATGATACTTTTGTACTCTACAAGATGCAGCAGTCAGCCAAATCTAAGGATAAGTGATTTTATGTGGGAATTCAATTTAACTTTATTTCTAGAGGTTTTAGTCATTAATGGAAAAAGCATATTCAAATTTGTTTTGATATGTTCTAAAGTAATCTTCCTCAATCTTCATTGAAATGCTTTTATTATTATTTTTATTTACTATTCATAAATTAGTATGTTGTATATCTATGTTCTTATTTAAAAGTATTGTTAGATTTTATCGCAATACTTTTGATTCCCTTAACAACAGAATAGTATCCTATTAAATCAAATGTAAATAAATCTTCCTGGAACAATGCAAATAAAATTTAAAAGAGGAAGAACATTTTAAAAAATAGTTTGAAACAGTTGTTTCTGTTATTATTAGGTTTCTACTTAGCATTATCTGAAAAAAGAGAGATTGTTCAATCAAAATCACCTTATTGTAGTTAACCTCATAACAGCTATATTAGGACTCATAGGAAAAGCTTGCAAAAATCTAGATGACCATAAGATGGCAGCAAATAGTCCTCTGCTCTGCCATAGAATAAAATGTATAACAGTATCATATTGCTAGGTACTCAGATCTGGGTTGCCAAAATGTAGATGACTACTTCAGACAGCAATGAAATGTTTCTCCAGTAACCTATTTTTCATTTAGACACTTTTTGCAACTGGAGATGACACAGTTTGGTTCTGCCACTGCAGTTCCAACTGGAGATGGCATATTATGGAGATGACATATTATGTTATCTCCAGTTGGAAAGGGAACATCAGTTTATCTTACGTTGTCAATAAAATGCATTTATTACTGGTCAAGTTATTTTAGCTTTTTTCCTATATGTTATTTTTTATTAGCTTACAGTATAAAATACAAAAATACAAAAGCAAGTAGAAGGAAACAAAGAGGAGGGAAAGAGAAAGAGAGAAGTGTTGAAGGGGGAGAGAAAAAAAGACATTAGCTTCCTATTCTTTCTGTTGCAATAGAATAGGGCATTAATATTGAACCTCAACTTTTTACTTTTCCATAATAGTACAAACTAGCTATTTCTATAACAGCAAATCAATCTAATTAGTGAAACCCAAAATCAAAGTTTCATTTTTCCCCACTTCAAACACAAAGTCCAGAAGTGGTTTCCAAGTAGAAACAAAAGGTTTATACTCTTTTTTAAATATCAAAATGGTCAATTTAGCCATCTCTGTTAACTCCATAAACTTTTGTAGCCATTCATCCATGGTGGGAATCGAAATACCCTTCCATTTTTTGTTATTTTAGCTTATTCAGACTGGTTTCATTCTCCCCACCAGTTTTCTTAGTCTAAGTTTTGAATAGTATTATGCTATTTGATCTCCCGGTAGTTGTTTTTCCACTGAAGTTAATATACAGCAAATCCCATGCTTGTAGATGAAGACTGAGTGGCAGTGGATAACTGCCCACAGTTATTTTTTAAAAAGAAAGATAGGGAGAAGATTTAGTATGATTTGTTTCAAAACATGACTTTTAAATAAAAGCTCATGAGAGCATGCTTTATGTTTTTATGTACATGCAGAGTCATGTCATCTGTTAGATTTTTACCATATTATAAAACAGCTATGCTACCCACCACAGCTATTGTCTGCTTGGATTTCTATCGCTTCATGTAATCACTATAGTGCAGGGTAGGCAACCTTGGCTCTTTTATGACTCGTGGACTTCAACTCCCAGAATTCCTGAGCCAGGTTGCCTACCCCTGCTATAGTGGAATTGTTTTGGCAGCATATGATTTTCCCTAGTAAGATGTGATGTTATAAGATGAAATGCCCACAAAGGTCAATTTGTTCATATCATTTATGAAACATTAGGGAAAAAAATTACCTCAGTAGTATAAACTCCCAATAAGCTTTAAGTAAGTGTTATTAAGAGATGCCTCATTTCATTTCATTACTTGTAATTAGATAATACCTACCATGGCATGCTCTAGATCTGAACATATTTTCTTAATAGGCAATCCACGACAATATTATCCTGTTTAAACATGAAATCAATTTTTAAAGAGTCTGCCAACAGATGCAGTTGATTGTTTTCTATGTGACAATCAAACTTCTTTCTAATTAATGATTTTGAAGACTTTAGGAGTACTAGCATTTTTTGCCCACAGGATCTTTCATATTTTTGTGTTGTATGTGCATCAAGAGAGAAACAGAGGTCTCCCTGCCAGCTGCTAAAATGTCATCATACATCAGTGCGATCAAGAAAGAAAGCACCTCTTCTCTTTCAGTTGCCAACATATTTGTTCAACATTTTACTTCTTTTAAAATGTTAAGGCCAGCAGTTTCGCATAAAGAAAAAAACTATAATGTATTTTCTTCTTCCAGTTCTCTGAGCAGCTTTGACAATAAGCAATTATTTATCAGTATTGACTCCTATCTTGAATGTGATATTGGAATATTGTATTTTTTTAAAATGTTATTGTAGCATAGCATATTGTGTGCCATATCGAACATCTTGAGTGCAATTCTATTACCGTAGGTATTATGATGAAATAATTGATCAGATGAAATAACTTCATAATTGCAGTATAATGATCTGGGCTGATTTAACTCTGGCTCAGAGTTAATGACTTTGCAATTTCTTGGTTGAATTTCCACCAAGGAATATATACATGATGTCACTGAACTTTTCATCCATATATATTGGAACCTTACCCAAACTGCTGCATTCCAGGTACATTAGACTAAAAATCCCATAATGCTATTTATTTACTTATTTATTTAATTTGTTTGCTGCCTCTATCACTCTATAATGCAACTTACAACTAAAACCATAAATATAAAGTATTAAGACATTAACTACCATAATAAAAACTTTTTAAAAAATGAAGGCTATGACAGTACAGAGATATTATCTTTTCCATTAGTCCACCAGCCATCTTCAACACAGATTACCTCTGCCAGGATACCTATAATGTTAGGGTCATATTGTCTGGAATACAATGAATGTTGTTGATGTTGTTATTTTATTTATTTGTAGCCTGCCATTATTATTTTTTACAAATAACTCAAGGCACTGAACATTTCCAATATGTTCCTCTTCCTATTTTCCCCACAACAACCCTGTGAAGTGAGTTGGGCTGAGAGAAAGGGACCGGCTCAGTCACCCAGAGGACTTTCCTGGCTAAGATGGAAGTTACTTTCTAACTTTCTAACTGCCCTGCTTTCTAGCCTGGCCCCTTAGTGATTAGACCAAAGGACTCTTATCTGGAGGAATACAAATTAGTAAAATTTGGGGGTTTTATTTATTTTTAATGAATGTATAACTCTCTTTGTTAAAGGCTAGTCTCTAAATAGCATACATAAGCAAGAACCACTGAAACAAAAATAGTAACAAAGAACATAGAATAACAGAAATACAATATACAATCATGGCATCAATTATAATTAATATAATATTCCAGGCACTGGGCCCTCTACAACATCCAGTTATTATGGAATAATCAAATTTTAATGAACTTCCAGAAGACCAGGAGACTGGAAGCTACCCTTGCTGTATAACTTGCTTTAGAGTAAATCTGTTTAGATTTGTTTTGCAAGATGATTCAGCTGTTCAGTAATGAATTTGCAATATCTTTCCCACAAAGATAGTTGTTATAGTATCTAAGTAGGATTTTTTTTCCTTTCTTTTCTAAATTAAGATTTTTTTGCTGCCTAACATTTCCAAAATATAAATATGAACCTTCTCCCATTCATCATTCAGTTCCATTTTGAATGCATGAGTGAATATGGATTTTACAACAATTTCTCAAGCACTGAGCCATGGAAAAAGATACACTCACTTTGGATAGCTAATTAGTTTATTTTATTTTTTTTAACAAAGCAACCAAATCTAATTTATTTATATGCCCATCTGGGTTAAGAGTGTTCAATTGAAGTTAAATTAGTTCTGATAGACTGCTACTGGCCTTTTCTTTCCCAGGAGAAGAAGTTGACAGACAGCTCTGCAGAGATGCTATCTATCCTGTCCCCATTGTCTGTGAAATTCCATGCCCAAAGGACTGTGCTCTCAGCACATGGTCTAGATGGTCCTCCTGTTCTCACACCTGCTCAGGGAAAACCACAGAAGGAAAACAGATGCGCACCCGCTCCGTCCTTGCATATGCAGGTGAAGGTAAGACCATCTATTAGCATTTTTTCAATACACAAACACGAGCATGTATTATTTTCTTAGGATTCATGGCAAAGGGGGAACAAGGAAAAATGATTTCTCTCATAATATTTTAGAAAGACCATTAACAGTATTGGCAAGTAGAGTATACACTATTTTCACTGTGATTTGCCATGTATTAATGAGTTGTGAAATACCTGTAATGTTATATAGAAATGACCTTGGGAGACTGTGCAAAGAGATACTGCAAAGGGAAAGATCAAATAAGACACAGGATAGCCTGCAGCTGGATAATGGATGGGGCAAGAAGTTCAAAAAAGGCTGTTCCTAGCTGTAAAGGAGGGGGGGAGGGGGGAAAAGAAATGTCAGACTTGTAAGATTCTGTCGATGTAGTTTTACAATAAAGTAGAATTAGCTCATCTGGCCCCAGAAGACTGACAGTACCAGAACTGATGCTTCTAGCAGTTAAGGCTAATATCTCATCTTATATTCTCTTGTCTTATTTTTAAATTATTTAATCTCCCTTCTTGCATTTTGTTTTCCACATTTAGCTTTAGATGGCAGGTGCCTGTTTATATTTTCTTCATTCCTACCCCAAGAAATCTTTTAGTGTAAACTTACCAGTATTTAAATAGTAATTTTGTTTGTTCAGTAGCCATTTTAATTTTTAAAAGAAAAGAAAAATGTATACTTGGCTTTCTCAGCATTACATATATTTTAATGGAATTATTTTTAATTTGCTAATGTCTATTATAATGTTCCTAGTGCATGATTTGATTTAGCTTCTATGCTACAAAGGAAGATTTAATTCTTTGAGGGCAAATAAGTAAGTGGAATTAAGTAATTTTCTTCCACTTTGAAATGTAAATTGTCTGAGAATGGCAAATATATATATATATATATATATATATATATATATATTGTCATTCTCAGACAATTTACATTTCAAAGTGGAAGAAAATTACTTAATTCGTATTCTATTTCTACTAGGGAGGTAAAAGAAATCTGCCACAGATTTCAGTAGAAAAGAAGTAGTGTGGCTTGGAAAAACAGAACCTGAATCAGCAGAAAGCTCTGTGTTGATTAGCACCAATGAACTGAACCCATTACCATCCAACATACATTTGAGAAAGTTGCATTATTTTCAAGGAGCTATATACAAAAATATTTAAAAGAATAATCTTTGAAAAGTATAACTTTACAGAATAAAGAGGATAACCTTAACAGAGATCTGCAGATTCTGTTCCCTATGCAAAAAGGACTAAAGTATTTTCTAAGTCCAGAACTGTAACATTAGGAAGCAGCTGAGACATATACCTCCCTACTAAATTGAACTCTAAGATGGAGGAACTGATAATAATACAGTCAGACTTGTAGGATTCTCTTATTATAGCCAATCTCATTAAATTAGTGTTAGTCTTCCTGCAGAATTGAATTCTTAATATCTCCAAGGCTAAAATATTTACATAGTTTCTATTGTTTACTTGTTAATGACCAGTTAATCATCCCAGAATTTCATATTATATAATTCACATATTTAGATTAAAAGTGGAATGAGGAACAAAAAATGTTTTGATTTAAACTTTAAAATATATACATTAGTGACTGAGATAGGGAAAAAATGGTTGGCTCTTGGAAGTAGTACTAGCTTCTTGTCAAAATGTTAGTAAAAATTCAGAAGCTATCTGTGTAGAAGAAATATGTTTGAAGCTATATATGGATCACTTGTTCCCATCAGCTATTGTTTTGAGAAGTTGTTACCTTTTCCCCTGTAATCCATGTGTCTGTTTCTCTCTCTCTCTCTCTCTCTCCTTCTCCCTGTCCCTCTCCCTCTTTCTCTCTCTCCCTCTCTCCCTCCCTCTCTTCCCTCTCTCCCTCCCTCTTTCCCTCCCTCTTTCCCTCTCTCTCCCTCTTCCTCCCTCCCCCCTCTCTCCCTCTCCCTCTCTCTCTCCCTCTCTCCCTTCTTCCCTCCCTCCCTCCTCCCTCTCTCTCAGAGAGAGAGCAGGGAGAGAGCAAAGAAAAAAATATGATAAGCTATATATGTTTTCAAATGTCTCTTTCCCCAGAAACTTTGGAACAAATCTGCTAGGAGTCCAAAGGGAGGAATAGATCTACTTTTATAACTCAAAACATCTGTTACTCTCTCCACCTCTAAGCCTTTGGCATATGGCAGCCTATAAATACATTTTTAAAAGCTTTTTCAACAGGAAGGTGGAGGTTTTTCCAAGCATAGGTACTCCAGCTCTATGATTTATGAGCCACAAATGAGCCTCAAATTGTTTCATGCTTAATTTTTCATGATGCTAAAGGCTTGAGAGCCATGTAAAGAAGTAATATTGAGCCTTAAGCTCTTAGCTTTTCTAAGGCAATAGATATTAACTATATTCCTTTGTTCACAGTGTAGAACATTTTAGATATTTAGCATATTGCTAAACCTGCAACAATGGCTGGGAGGTGATGAAACCATATTTAGGCAAGTGCCATTATTGAAATATAATCAGATAATGGGGAAAGACAAGAGATAATAGGTTTTCGGATTTGGCAAAAAATTATCCCAGAATTTGGAGATGATTGGGATACTGTCAGTGCAGATCACTTATCTTTATATGAAATGAAACTCATTTTAAAATGTGGCAAATTTAAGAAGCTTCTTTTACATAGTAACACAGGGAATATCTGACTATATCAGATTTTCCTGCCTGCAAGATTAGAAACGTGACTGTATTTTGGCAATTCTCAGTTTTTATGACAAAGCAGTTTAACTATATGGTATTTCTTCTACCTTTCTGAATATCATAATTAAATTATGAAAGTAGGCCTGACTTTTTAACCAGTGTCATAATCAAGCTAATTATTTCCAGATGAGGGAACAAAAATTGGTGCCTGATAATATAAATAAACAGCAAACAGTGTAATTTTCTCCCAATATGCACATCACTGCTGTTTACAATGTTTGTTGAAGCACACTAGAAATCAATTATGGCATATGTAAGTCAAACTCAAGGGAGACTAGTAGATATTGTTTGCTGCAAACTCTTATATTCAAATCAAATCATCATTGGTGACAAAATGGTGAAGGAATATAATAATAAGTAGAAAAAGAAAGTTTCTGGATTAATTAAGTATAGAGCATGGCTTCTGATGGCTATTGCCACAGCTAAAAAAATTCTTAATCTTCTTTCTGAATACACATCTCAATAGCCTCTTTTAGTTGCTTTAGAAATGTGATGATAATTCTGGTTGAGAATTAAGAAAAGATTTTGTTAGTTGCAAAGTCATGTCTGACCCATCGCGACCCCATGATCAACGTTCCTCCAGGCCTTCCTATCCTTTACCATCTTCTGGAGTCCATTTAAGCTCACGCCTACTGCTTCAGTGACTCCATTCAGCCACCTCATTCTCTGTCATCCCTTTCTTCTATTGCCCTCAATCTTTCCCAGCATTAGGCTCTTCTCCAGTGAGTCTTTCCTTGTCATTAGGTGGCCAAAGTATTTGAGTTTCAACTTCAGGATCTTCCTTCTAAAGAGCAGTCAGGGTTGACCTCCTCTAGGACTGACTGGATTGATTGCCTTGCAGTCCAGGGAACTTGCAGGAATCTTCTCCAGCACCACAGTTCAAAGGCCTCAATTCTTTTGCACTCAGCCTTTCTCAATCCAGTTTTCACATCCATACATTGCAATTGGGAAAACCCAATTGCCTATACATACTTTTGTTGGCAGGGTGATGTCTCTTCTTTTTAGTATGCTGTCTAGATTTGCCATAGCTTTCCTCCTCAGGAGCAAGCATGTTTTAATTTCTTGGCTGCAGTCCCCATCTGTGGTGATCTTGGAGCCCAGGAAGATAAAATCTGTCACTACCTCCCATTTCTTCCCCATCTATTTACCAGGAATTGAGAGGGCCAGATGCCATGATTTTAGTTTTCTTAATGTTGACTTTCAAGCCAAGAAAAGATAAGAGGGGGAAAGAAATAAAATTACTAATCTTACCTCTTTCTCTGATGAAATTAGTGTATACATGCAGAGACAACAGCCACTTTGTTTTTTAAAGTTAGTATACAAATAATTAATCCCTGATATATTTTTGGCTCTTACTTCCTAGCACTAGCATACTGTTACTGGGAATTTGAAGTACTAGTGAACAAAAACAGAGAAGGTCATAAGACCTGTTTGGCATTATATATCTTATTTAAAAATGTGTGTGTGTGTGTGTGTGTGTGTGTGTGTGTGTCTGTGTGTGTATACATATACATATATGCCATAAAAAACAGAATAGAAACATGTTAACATAGGCAAGAAAATGGTAAGTGAGCACTTGTCCAGCATAGACGAGTTCAGATCACTAGGACCAGATGGATTACACCCCAGCGTTCTCAAGGAACTGGCAAATGTGATCTTGGAACCACTGAACTATATTTTTCAAAGATCCTGGAGCACGGGAACTATCAGAGGACTGGAAAAGAGCTGATGTAGTTCCCATCTTCAAAAAAGGGAAAAAAAATGGATCCAGGATTACAGATGTATCAGCCTGACCTCAATACCTAGGAAGATTCTGGAAAAGATAATCAAACAATGAATCAGTGAACACCTAGAGGCAAACAAAGTCAATACCAAAAGCCAACATGGGTTTGTCAAAAACAGATCGTGCCAGACAAACCTTATTGCATTCTTTGACCAGGTGACAAAATTAGTGGATCAGAGGAATGCTGTGGATATAATTTACTTGGACTTCAGTAAGGCATTTGACAAAGTAGATCACAACCTACTACTTGATAAGATAGAAAAATGGGGGTTAGACAGCATCACCACCAGATGGATCCATAGCTGGCTGACCAGCTGTACTCAGTATGTGGTCCTCAATGGAACCACATCTACATGAAGGGAAGTGTGTAGTGGGGTGCCCCAGAGCTCTGATCTAGGCCCAGTGCTCTTCAACATCTTCATCAATGATCTGGACGAGGGGATAGATGGGGAACTCATCAAATTTGCGGATAACACCAAGCTGGCAGGAATAGCCAACACTCCAGAAAACAGGCTTAAGATACAGGAGGATCTGGATAGACTTGAACACTGGGTGCTATCTAACAAAATGAAATTCAATGGTAAAAAAAGTAAGGTTCTACATTTAGGCAAGAAAAACCAAATGTACAGGTATAGTATAGGGGGTACCTTGCTCAATAGTAGTAACTGTGAGAGGGATCTCGGAGTCCTAGTGGACAATCACTTAAATATGAGCCAGCAGTGTGCTGCAGCTGCCAAAAAATCCAACACAGTGCTGGGCTGCATTAACAGAAGGATAGAATCAAGATCACGTGAAGTATTAATATCACTTTACAATGCCTTGGTAAGGCCACACTTGGAATACTGCATCCAGTTTTGGTCACCACGATGTAAAAAAGATGTTGAGACTCTAGAAAGGGTACAGAGAAGAGCAACAAAGATGATTAGGAGACTGGAGGCTAAAGCATATAAGGAACGGCTGCTGGAATTGGGTATGTCTAGTTTAATGAAGAGTAGGACTAGGGGGGACATGATAGCAGTGTTCCAATATCTCAGAGGCCGCCACAAAAAAAGGGAGTCAAGCTATTCTCCAAAGCACCTGAAGGCAGGACAAGAAGATGGAAACTAATCAAGGAGAGAAGCAACCTAGAACTAAAGAGAAACTTCGTAACAGAACAATTAACCAGTGGAACAGCCTGCCTCCAGAAGCGGTGAAAGCTCCAACACTGGAAGATTTTAAGAAAAGACTGGACAGCCATTTGTCCGAAATAGTATAGGGTTTCCTGCCTGAGCAGGGGGTTGGACTCAATGACCTCCAAAGTCCCTTCCAACTTTATTATTATTATTGATCATCGCATAATCAGCCAGATTTGGCATTTTGTCTACCTATCGAGTCCTTACCAAGAATCTGGGATAGGCAGATGTGGATGTTTGATGGTATTACAGATATCATCACAGGATGGAAGCAGTTCTCAGTAAGGCCGCCTTTTGCAATTGACTAATGGCAAATTTGTCAATGCCAATGGTGTTCAAGTGGTGCTCCAGTTGTTTTGGGATTGCACCCAAGGGCGCCTATTACTATTGGTACTACCCTTGCTTGCTTTTGCCACAGTCTTTCTATTTCTATTTGTAGGTCTTTGAATTTTGTTATCTTCTCCAGTTCTTTCTCATCTATTCTGCTGTCTCCAGGCACTGCCACGTGCACTATCCAGACTTTTTTGTCTTTCTTATCGACAATTGTTAAGTCCGGGTGTTATGTTGCTTGTCTGTTTGAATTCTGAAGTCCCAGAGCAGTTTAATTTTATCATTTTCTATGACTTTCTCTGTTTTATGATCCCACCAGTTCTTGTTTACTGTTTGTAGTCAGTTTGTGTGATCTTCTTGCAGCAGCTTACCAGGTAGTCCACTGTTTCTTCAGCTTCTTTGCATAGGTGGCACTTACTGTCTGTTGCTGTCTTCTCAATTTTGGCTTTGTATGCATTTGTCCTTAAGGCTTGGTCTCGTTCAGCCAGAATTAGTCCCTCAGTCTCTTTCTTCAATTTTCCTGCTCTTAGCCATTGCCAGGTCTTGTTATTATTTGCTTTCCCAGCTATTTTTTTTTTTTTAATGTAGTGGCCATGTAGTGCTTTGTCTTCCCATACCTCTATTCTGTTCTTCATTTGTTCTTTCTTGTAGGGCAGTTTGGTCTCTCCAGTGGTCAGTAAGCCTTCCTTAATTTCAGTGCATCTTCATCACTGTTCTCCTCCTCCTCCTCCTCCTCCTTATTATTATTATTATTATTATTATTATTATTATTATTCCCTTTTCATTGAATTTCCAATATTGCAATGATGAACAATACATGTTCAGTAGAGAGAGGCTGTAATTTCCAATTAATGTTTTGTTTGTTAGTGATATTCATTTGAAGACATTCTGATAGCCATAGGTAATGAAAATAGTCTCTTAATGCTAATTCAGTTCTACTTTTGTCCCAAGTAATGTGATCTAATGGATTTTTAGATTAAACATCCACAATCTCTTATTACTTATTGTATCTAAAAATGCAATGTAATATGGGACATATATGACATAGTTCAGAAATATCAAAAGACTCATTGTGTCTCTTTTGTGCTTATAATCACAAAATTGTGTTCTAACTAGGGATCTTTGGTTACAAGAATTAAAAAATTTGGCTGCTGCCTTCTTAATTTGAAGCTAGGTTCAGATGCTGAACTTTCCTAGTCTTATTAACTACAGTTTCCCAGTTCAGATATAATAACATAATGATATGGTTAATTAATTCTGGAAATGTTCATCTGTGGTGTACGGAGAAGAGGGAATAATACAGACTGGTGCATAAGTTGAGATAATTCTATTCAATATCTTATGACAAAAATATTGAAAGTTGTAGATTAATGTATAATTTTAGCTATGATTTTAAACAAAAGCATCTGACACATAAAATCATATAATCAGAGAAAACACTGGACAAGATCCCTTTTTGTGTCTTTTCTAGATGCATGGATATATTTCATGTTGTTTTCAGAGAGGAGCATTCAGGCTACAGCTGAAGAGCCCTTTCAGTCAAAAGCTTAGTATAACAAACAGCTTAATGCTTGTCTATTTTTTTTCTCCCCACCTTGATTAAAATTATGTATTTGGGTGGGAGAGTAGGAATGCTAGATATATCATCTATTTATTTCCCATTACAGTTATAATTCTTTTTATTTCTCCTATTGTATATTCCAACATTATTTCTTCTAGGTGGCCTTCAGTGCCCAAATATCAGCATGCTACAGGAAACACGCACTTGCAATGAACATCCTTGCACAGTTTATCACTGGCAGACTGGACAGTGGGGGCAATGCATAGAAGATACTTCTGTGTCCGCATTCAACTCTTCCGCTGGTTGGAATGGAGAAGCCACCTGTGCTGTTGGAATGCAAACGAGGAAAGTCATCTGTGTGAGACTCAACATGGGACAAGTACCACCCAAAAAGTAAATATAACACTAGAACCTAAATGTCTTCTAAACTACTTGTATTTATAGACATAATTCCATGTCAGAATGGAACTCAGAACAGAATAGAATAATGTTAAAAACAGGTCCAAATTTGTTCATACAAATGCATTGGATTGAAACTACAGTATTTTATTTTGGCTTACAAAACAGCTGCATCTATTAGAAGTGTTATTTCCAAATGTATATATTGATCACTAGGTTTCCAATATGTTAGTAGCAATATATAATAGATGGGGTCTCATGAAGGAAAAACTGAAATATGTTAGTTAATGTCTTGAACCATCATGCTCATGTCACTTAATAAGATTTTAAAGAGCAGAAGATGTACATAAAAGTGCAAATGAGAACCATGATTTTACTTCTCTTAATAAAAAGAATTAGTGGGAAAAGATACAATCAATATTATCGGCTTTATTTTTAGAGTAACAGACTTCAGTTTATATGACTTCAGTTTAATTTGACCTTGAATAAGGTTGGAGGTTTGAGAGAGAAAGAGAGATAGCTGCAGATGTAATTATAATCTCAACAACTTGATTTAAAAGCAAGAAAACAAAAACTATGATCAGAAGATGGAATATGTAATAGACATCTTTAGATGAACAGTTGAGTTAGGGAACTATAGGGAATAATATGATGAATCTACCATATGGTAATAATTTTGTTTTCAATTTTTGATAATCCATGTTGAATTATGATCTGGCAGTTTATTGCCTTCCGATTTAATCAGACTAGTGTGCATTTCCCTGGAGTATCCTTTCCTATTTCTTGCACAAAACAAAATATCTTTCCAGACTTCAGATACAGCTTCCGTTCAAAATTCTATTAATCAAATTTATGTGATCAACCTATGAAATAATCCTGGTACAGTTACTACTGAATTATGCCAAATATAGAAAATTGTATTCCATTGCATAACCACAAAAACTGCTGAAATTCTCTTGAGTATAGAGAAGACTTTTGTGATATTGTTCAGTTCTTATGGTTTAGCAGAGGTTCCCTCTGAATTATTGGGATGCAAAAAAAACCCTACTAGGTACAGAAACATCAATAGATGTGGAATAGATGAACAATATGATCCATGATTCTGAAAGGTAATGAAATTTTCTTTAAAAAAATTATTTCCTTTTCATCTTTTCTATTACAACTTTGACAAGTACCATATGGTTTTCACTGAACATTTAATGTTTTCATTGTTTTTTATAGGTGTCCCGAAAACCTTCGTCCTGAAACTGTTAGACCTTGTTTATTGCCCTGCAGAAAAGACTGCATTGTGACTCCTTACAGTGATTGGACACTGTGTCCTTCTTTATGTCAAGAAGGTACTGGGCTTGACTTTTATAGATAAATAATTTGAATTCCTTCTCCAGGCTGTTAACCTCATCACAAGTTTTCAAGGTTTATGTTGTGAGATTTTAATGTGATTTAAGCAAGTATAATTGGAGTTTTAACAGTAACTGATTTTTCAGTGGCTGCTAATAAACTCACTAGAATTAAATGAGCTGTAATTAAATATGCTGCAACTACTTCCAAAACGCATTGAAATTCTACTTTATTGGTCAATTATTTAAGAGTATCTATTACAGCGTTTTGGATTATTTTAGCATTCTGGTTCTTATTGCTTGATTAGAACATAGTAGTTTTTTTTCTGTCAGGGAAGAAATATATCTGTATCAGGAACCTCTTTCAGCCTTTTAAAAGTGGCCGGAGGAAAAGAACATAACTTTCTGTTCCAGAACAAATCTTTCTATATCAGGTGTTTGTAGGATGATAAAATATCTCTTTCTGTCTCTGTGTTATTCTGGGCAACAGTTGCAAGGATTACAGTGTTTCGGTTTTTAATAATTTTATTTGATAGATTGATTTGTAGCCCATCCTGATTAGGACATCACATATCTATGCATAAATTGAATCAAATCAAATAAAAAAGAAATGCATTAACAAATAAAAAAATCGCTTGAGCATTCAGTAAAAAAAATAATACTGAAAACTATGTTGAACTAATTAATGTGTTATCTAAAATCCCACCTTCTGCATAATCTTGACCCCCAAACCTACTCTGAAAGGTATTTGTAATTCTTACTGATTTTCATAGTTATTTTCTCCATCTCTATGAGCATTATGTTTTAGTAAATAGCCTTCATTATTTCTTCTGATCTTTTTTTATCCATTGATTAAAGTCTAACCTTCCTATTGAGATGGATCTCTCAGTTTGGTAAATATTAATATAATTTTAAACAGAAATGTTCTTTTAGTTGACTCTGTGCACATGTCTGGTATTGATTACATTTGTTCAATTTATGGAAGGATATAATGGAAATTAAGAAAGTGACCTGATATATACAATAATACTTTGTTACTCAGCTGCTTTGAAACTCATCAAATTTTGTCATGAAAATTTTGTCCCAGTACTCATTGTTTGTTTGGTTTTCAATGTGTAAGCTAGAACCTGTCAATGTCAGATGCCTTGTGACTCACTACATTATTCCTTATGGGAAAATTTTGTTAGGTAGTCATCTCAAAGATGTTGAGACTCTAGAAAGAGTGCAGAGAAG
Organism: Crotalus tigris; assembly: GCF_016545835.1. NCBI lineage: Eukaryota > Metazoa > Chordata > Lepidosauria > Squamata > Viperidae > Crotalus > Crotalus tigris. The sequence goes on from NW_024096692.1 coordinate 610,712, forward strand.
AGCAACAAAGATAATAGGGACTGAAGGCTAAAACATATAAGGAACAGTTGCTAGAATTGGGTCTGTCTAGTTTAATGAAGAGAAGGACAAGGGGTGACATGATAGCAGTGTTCCAATATCTCAGGGGCTGCCACAAAGAAGAGAGAGTCAAGCTATTCTCCAAAGCGTCTGAGGGCAGGACAAGAAGCAATTGAGGGAAACTAACCAAAGAGAGAAGCAACATAGAACTAAGGAGAAATTTTCTGACAGAACAATTAGTCAAGCTATTTTCCAAGGCGCCTGAAGGCAGGACAAGAAGCAACGGATAGAAACTAATCAAGGAGAGAAGCAACCAAGAACTAAGGAGAAACTTCCTGACAGTTAGAACAATTAACCATTGGAACAACTTGCCTCCAGAATGGTGAATGCTCCAACACTGGAAGTTTTTAAGAAGAGACTGGACAGCCATTTGTCTGAAATGGTATAGGGTTTCCTGCCTGAGCAGGGGATTGGACTAGATGACCTCCAAGGTCCCTTCTAACTTTTATTATTATTATTATTATTATTATTATTATTATTATTATTATTATTATTATTGTTGTTGTTGTTAAAATACTATTCTGGAAAAATACCGTACTTTCCGGCGTATAAGACAACTTTCGCAAGCGTTAAAATTGCGCCGAAGTCGGGGCCGTCTTATACGCCTTGTCTTATATGTCGGAAATAACGGTAGTTTCCGGCGTATAAGACGACTTTCTAGGCATGCAACTCGGTGCCAAAGTCGGGGGTCGTCTTATACTCCGGGTTGCCTTATATGCCGAAATATACGGTAAACACCATGCAGATAAAGTTTAGGAATCCTAACTGGGCACATCTTACCAGATGTTTAACGTAACTGGTTGAAATTACAATTTTACATGCTATATTTTTTTTGAATTTCTTCTACACCCTAATTATATTTCCAAAGTAGTTTTGATGGCCTGAATTTTGTCCACATATTTCTGCTTTATCCCTTTGTCTCTAGCAGGAGGCGTTTATCTTAATATATATGCACTGTTATTACTAGAGTCAATAATATAATTCCTCATTTATGTGAGTTAATCTCCTTGTGGCATATGGTGTTTGCTTTCACTCCCTCTTTGCTGAAGTCCTGTCCTTGTTGTACTGAAAAGATACCCTGTTTAGTTCACAGCCTGTGCTCCATGTTGTGTAAAACGTGAGATCAATACAGGGTTATTTTTAGAGCTACTCTGGTTGCTAATTAAAGTATTTACCAACTAATAAAGGATTAGGCAGATTAAACTTGTAACTGAAAACAAAGAGCATGTTGAAACTCTAGGCTTTAAAGAAGTGCCTGAAATATTTAATATGATAGCGAAGAACAGGAACTAGATATGTGGTTCCAATGTATTAAGTATAGAGTAGTGGACAGGGTGGATAATACTTTGGTAGTTCTTTAATTGCAGTATCGAGATCATTTCTTTTTATAACACAACGATTCATTGCATTTGCACCTCCATGTAAACATGGCAGCAATGAACAACTATGCTGGATGTCAGGATTGGCATCTCTATTATTTATTTATGAATCTCTATGATTTATTTATGAATTTCATTCATATCTCATCGTTCCTTCAAGAATGCAAGGAAATGCATTGAAATCTGTTCCTCCTCACCTTTATTACCTTTAGTATTTCATTCTGTCAGATAAGTGTGAAAGGTTATAATGGTCTCATTTAGAAAGCTTCACAATTGAATGGTGAAATAAACTTGGATCTTTCTAATTCTTGATCAGCAATAAAAATGCTTTTGTTATGAGTTTGGCAATTTAAATATCTTAGTAAGTTCCCACTATTGATAGAAATCGCAAGATTATCTATGATCAAAACAATATTGGGTTGTAGGATCAGGAAGGGTACACAGGGGTGCAGCATAGTTTGGAAGAGTGTGCAAGAGGTAAATAAATAAGAGTATTTGACTGTACATGAGAGATATGCATGAAATACTGATGATCTTAGATGCCTAAATCAAGGGAAGGGTATATTAAATGTAAGATACAACCTTCCAAAGTAAGTTACCATGGGCATTATAGTTGAACTGAATATATATAGAAAATCACTTTGAAAATAAATGTGAGAACTTTATAAAATATTCAAATATAAACTATGACAGTATAATACATGATTTGGGTTTTTTCTTCTGTGCAAATGCATTATTTATTTATACTTTGTTTTAACCTAATAGTTAAATTATGTTTGTTTTATGTTTTTTCAAATATATTTAAAATGTATTTTGAAGTAGTCAGCAACTAGTAGAGCAGTGTCTTTATAATTTCTCAAATTTCAGCGCAGTGGTCCAATAACAAGAGAAGCAAAATGGATGTTTGTATGTTTGTTCATAGGGTCGGTTGTTACTGTATCAAAACAGTCTCGACATCGAGTCATCTTGCAGCTCCCGGCAAATGGGGGCCGTGACTGCCCAGAGACCTTATATGAAGAAAAAGATTGTGATCCTCCTCCTGTCTGCTTGTTTTATAGGTGACACTTTATTTTTAATTAAAACTCCTTTTGACCTCTCTCACTCTAGAACACAGAAGAGTTGCCTTTTGGGGGGAGCCAAGAATCACACTTAAATGTTTTAGATGTGACCCATGTTACATACATGAGGGAGGTGGAAGTTTCTTTTGGGGGAAGTTATACCTTTGATAGCAGTTTGCCATTTTCCTTTATTTATGAAACTATAAAAAGCCTGTCTTATATGTCCAGGATTGGGAAGAGGATTAGCCTGAAAAAAGCTAATTAAAGTTTTAGAATGATGGGGTTCTTGAATGGAAGATGATCAGGCAAACACAGGGTTACAGATTAGACTGAAAAGTTCTAAATGCAAACAGCCATCTAGTTGCTGGCTACAAAAATTGCCCTTCAACCACATTTTTTTTTAAAGATATGAAGATAATCAAGGTAAAGATAACAAGTTAAACTTTAATTTCAGTGTAAGTGAACAGAGTAAAAGTCATGTGATTATTTTTCTGTCTATATTTAAGAATCTTTAGAATCTCTTGCAAGTAATGAAGCTGTGATCAGAGCATATATGTAATTTTCTTGCTAATTCTTGCTAATAAAATAATAGATTGTCACTGCTTTCTTCTGAATGAGGATGATTGCTATTTTAAAATGTCCTTTGCCAGTCAAGCCATTCAAGTATGATCCTATTTTTCCCCACCAGCAAGGATCAGCTTGAGATTGCCATTTTGTTAGACTTATTGAAAGTAAGCACTTTCAATACATTACTGTGACCTGTGTTCACATAGTCATTTGGTGTTTGGTTTTTTTTTCCTGCAGATGGAAGACACACAAATGGCGCCGATGCCAACTTGTACCATGGTATGTTCGGCAAGACAGCCCAGGTGCCCAAGAGACATGTGGTCCAGGTCTACAAGCAAGAGGTTAGAAGCACTAAAACTAATTCATGATATTTATCATATGGATGTCACTATTGGGTTTACACTTTCATGAAGATTTTTCTCTCCTCAGCTGTTTGTATTCTGTTGACTCTCTGCTTGCATTTTGAGGTGTCCTGTTATTCAATATATAGAGCTTCAAGGACAGAACATTGTTGGTACACAATCAATCCCAGATTTAGCATATAAACTGGAGAGGTCTAAACAAAATCCCCTCTTCAGTATCAGTTTAGAAATCTTTCTAGTAAGTGAATAGCTGAGCAGCAGCAAGAAGCAATAAGGATATGAGTGGTGCTGAGGAGCACTAGATTATGCTGTGACTGCTGCTGTTGCTGCTATAGTTTCCATTTTCACTTTCCCAGAATCCCTCCAGACCAGGTAGCACATCATTTTTCAAGACAAAAGACATGAATGGCTTTTAACTAACACATCAGGGCTACACTCCAGATAGTAAGCCAAGATAAAACTGGGGCCAGGATAACAACTCAATGTGATTTAATTCAATTTGCATTTTAATTAAAACAAATTACATTAATTAAACATGGCTAATATGATTGCTCCACAAGGGTTTTAATAACTTTCCCCTCCTTTCACATTCAGAGGTGCAGTTTGGTGACAACTTTTAGAGGATCTTTGGGGTTTTCTAATTAGCCATGAGGAGCTCAGCATTGTGCTCTTCTGCTCTAAGCTGTATGTAGAGGAATCCAACCATTTGGTCCTGGGCTTTTCTTCTGGGGGTGGTGGTGGAATGTCTGTCATTAAATTAATAAATGAATAGTAAAGCAGCAATAGAAAGATGTTGGCTTCAATCTTGGACTTTGCCTTTCTGTGCCAAATGTGAATACTGAGTTTAGCTACATCAGAAGAGAATGATTCAAATATGCATATGCTTGACAATTAATCTTTCTCATTTAGCTTGGGTGATGTTTTTCGTGGGTTAATTAGAAATTAAATGAAGTTGGCAAAAATTAAGTGAAAACATGGAAAAGCCTACCCTTGTCAGTTCCCAATTGTAATTGGAATGAATGCTCACATTGTTGTTATAATTAAAGTAATATGTTTGTGTTTTCAGCTTTCTTTTTTTTAATCATGCTGAGCTGTGATGCATTCAGGAGTGAATAAAAAAAATAACATAAGGGGTCATCCTTCAAGAGAACTCTGATTCTATCTGTCTTGCATAAATGTGCTTTTGTTTCAGATCATACCAATGTAAATGAATATGCTACAACTTTAATTGGAGGACATTTTTTTTTTCAGTTCTGTCAGTGAAAACATTTCCAATTTCCTCTACTTTTTTCTCCCCAACTCCTTACTTGCTATGTACTTAACACAATAAATCAATTCACATATTGTGTTAATAACAGCAGCAACTTTGGGGAAATAACTACAAAGTTTAAGGGGCGAGGGAGGGTTTAGGAGTGCATGCCCCAGCATACCATCAAAATACACAGTGGCATGTGAAAAATGCAAAAACCTGACTAAATTCTTAAAATTCTGGCTTTATTCAGAAGGCTTTGCTAAATTCTTCTACATTTTTAAATAACTAAATCTATGTATATTCTCAGGAATTAGTTCTAATACTAGTTTGAAACTCACAGCTGAAAGTAGGCAATGTCTATACATGATTAAGCATTTGATGCTGCTTTTTCATAGAATTACATTCCTGATCTTCAAAAACTCAACAGTTTGCTGAAGAATCTTCAAGGCAAAAACTAACAATTGTGACTCATATGACTTGTTCTAATCATATAAGAGAGATTAGAACAACAAGATGATTCATCTGGAATTTTTTTTATCTTTGCATGATACTAGAAAAGTATTGATGGCAATTGTATTCCAACTTGGGCAGAAAGCTTTTCTTGACATGCCTGTATTGTAAACATATATCATAACTCATCTAATTGGAGGAATGTAGGTCTGTAGGTAAGAACTAGAAGAAAGAATTAAATCAATTGCTACCCAAAGAAAAAACAAGAATGCAAAATAATTCAGTGCAGTGTGTCCTTTTGTCCACCAGAAAACATAGGAAGTAAATAAATATGAAGAGGACTCAAAACTACATATATTTTCAGGGTAAATATGTACTTTAAAAAGAAAAAGTGGGGTCATGAACATATTGTCTTTGAAGATAACATCCAATTACAAATAAATAATGCATAATTTGTATGAAATATAAAATACCTTAAAGCAATTTAATAACACCAGTACATTTTTACAGCTTGTATAATTTGGTTGTATTTGACTAGGCAATAGAAATAGTTTAGAGATTTTTTTTTCATTAAAAATTATTTTCATACACCGGGCAGATTTTGTATGTAATTATCCACATAATATTAATTTATGAGTCCATGTCCCCTTGTGGTATAGTTTAAGCAATACTATCAGCTATAATTGTATCAGTCTTCTGTTTGCAAAATTAGAAGTGCAATTTATTTCGGATAACTCTTTTAGGAAGCCTGAGATATCAAGCAGGTGAATAGTATGTTAAGTGAACTGAATGCTTGTTAAATTGGATATAATTGGCAACTGCGTCCTTGTGGTTTATGGGAGTATTCTGCAATTCTTTTGGTTAATCCAGAATAAGCACATTTCTGATTCTTAGTGTTAATGCTTGTAATCAATTTAATGTAAGCAGAGCGATTAATTATTAGCCTGGCACAATGTGATAAGAGACTGATTTCTAGTCTCAAATGCTATTTGCACTATGCTAGTAAAATAGTGGACTTGGGTGCGACTTAAATTGTTTTAGAATGTGTATAATTTGAAGGTTTCCATGGATTGGTATATAAGCATACTATTATTTTGCTTACCGCAGCTTTTGTTCTATGGCTTATTAAATAATTTATCATTAACATTTTCTGTTAATAGAAAAGATATTTGGGGGTTAGAGAATGCTATCTATATATACCTTGACAAGAATCATTCATTTCATGCCAGATAGCCATCTCTGTGTGAGTACTCTTGCATTGTGGGCACTCTGACATTCCTGAATCAGTTTCATATTAGTATGTTCGTACACTATCATCTGTGCAGCTAAACTGATTTATTTCTGACACAGCATTGAGATACCCAAGGGCAAATCTAAATTTTCAGAAAATATTACCTGCATGGTTTTGCCAGTATCTTTACCTGCAGCAGAGGTGGTCTGAGGAATTGTTTTCCCCTTTGTCCTGCTCTAGACAATGAAAGACGTATGGATGCTTGTATTTCATGCAAACAAATTTGTAGTTACATTAGCTTCTGCTAGTTTCCTGTGGGCCCACTTCCTTTCACTTAGTTTTTGACTTATTCTTCTCCCCCTTCCCCGAATAATCCTAGCTTTTAATTTTTTAAAAATGAGATGAATAACCAATGAGCTGGTTGGCCTAAAGAGCATAGGTAATCCTCAATTTACAACCATTTGACTATTCAAAGTTACAACGGCACTGAAAAAAAGTGACTTAAATCATTTTTTATGCTTATAACCATTGCAGCATTCCTATGGTCACACGATCAGAATTTGGATGCTTGGCAATTGATTCATATTTATTACGGTTTCAGTGTCCCAGGGTCATGGAATCATCTGGGAAGGTCTTATTTGCAAAATAAAATCTTTTCTTAGACCCTAGTCCAGCGGTAGGCAACCTTGGTTCTTTTATGACTTGTGGACTTCAACTCCCAGAATTCCTGAGCCAGCATGGCTCAGCTTGGAAACCTCTTCCTTTCCCTTCAGCATGGCTGGCTCAGGAATTCTGGGAGTTGAAGTCCACAAGTCATAAAAGAGCCAAGGTTGCCTGCCCCTGCCCTAGTCTGTACATTATTGGGAGTAAATGTTTTTGAAATCAGCATGACACATTAGTAAGAAAATCCCCATAAAACAGGGTGTATGGCTAGCTACCAAAAGCATTTCATTTGGTTTTTGCTTTTTTTATAGAACTGGAACAAGCAGCCTTTTCTCTGTTGAATGAAAAGATGCTGGAGAAAGTGAATTGTCCATGGCTGGTTAAGAGTTTTATGAAGTGGTAGAATTGCTAGCCAAAAATAGCAGTTAGCTTATGGTATGAAATGAAATATCATTCAATAGACACTTTCAAAGAAACTGTATCTTGTATTCTGTAAGTTATAGGAATGTATTCTATTATCAAATGCCTTCATGTCTACAAATTTCTTTATGACATTGTTGCTGGAAAGGAGATCTTTTGTGTTTCATTACACTTCATTATAATATTCAGATACACATTGTTTCTGCTTTCCTACCAATTTTATTTTCCAAGAACAGCTGTTTCCAGATTGAAATATGTTTACACATGCATAATTTCAGTATATTTAGAATTGGAGCAGGAATCAGGTTTTTTCCCCCTAAAATCTATTATTCTTCAAATTAGTTATACAGAGAAGTTAAATTATGCTGTAAAGTGGGCAATAATAAATAGTATACTTTCCTTCACAGTATATTTGTATTGTACTTCTATGTCACACTGTTTGGATCAACTGCTGATTTGAATTACATAGGAGCTATGCATTATTCTGTGTTTCCTGATATTTGAAAATGAATCCATTGTGGAGAGTTCCCAGGGGAAATAATATTATTCATGAACATATTGCCTTGCTCTTAAATCAAATGTGGGTGCCTGTTGTTAGCTGTTACATTGTTTAACACATAAAAGGTCTGTTAGTTTGTATACTTCCTTCTGTTTTCCTGCTTCCAGCTATTACATGTCGCAAACAAGATGGCAGCCAAGTTGATATTGGTGAATGCCTCAAATATGCAGGGCCTTTACCACCCTTAACACAACTCTGCCAAATTCCTTGCCAAGATGACTGCCTATTCACAACCTGGTCAAAATTTTCTGCCTGCGGTGTGGACTGTGGATCAGTTAGAACAAGGAAGCGTTTGCTCATTGGTAAGAGTTAAAGCAAATATCTGCATCTGTGTTGTTGGTAGTAGTATTGGTGGTACGAGTAATGATATTTGTATTTACTGGGAAATAAATTATATTTAGCATTGATAAATTTAAGTAGTAGGACTTAAATTCAGTAGTGTTCATAAGGATATATGTAAGAAGGAAACATGGCAGCTATAAAAACACAATCTTTTCACATGTATTGAATCTCATGTGAAAAGGGTGGAGTATTGAATGCATAATTATGATTGACATCTTGATTTTTTAAAAGCTCACCCCACTCAACCCTCCTTAAGGCATTTTTACTTTAATTATGACTAAATATTGAATCAATCACAAGTAGTAAAGAATTGTGCAGTTATAAATATGGTTATGCAGAAGGTGAAGTTTATAGGGTTTAATCACAGGTAGGTCATTGGGAAGTTTTACTACTTTAACCAGTTCAATAACATCTGAGAGCAAGTGTTGCTAGAAAGCAAAAACACCTTAAGAACTTTTCTTCCATGAAATCTAGATTAGTTTACATTAGCCAAGGTTCTGTTTTTTTTAACAGCTCATATAAAAGTCTACAGATTTAGACATTTATGTTTTATAAGAAATATACATGTATTTCAGGTTTATATTGCTTTATAATTCTATCTTTATAGATTCCTGAAAATGTAACATCTCATTTGTCAATAGGAATCAATAAATTTGCATTTAGCTTCTGTTTCATTATTTTTTTAAAAAAGTTAAATACCTTGGTCTGCAATCTTACACATAATTTACAGCTTCAATCATAGTACAATTTTGCGGAACAAGTAGACAACTTTAAAATCTTGACATCAAGTGAGAAAATGCACCTGTTTCAATAATAGAAATATTGATAACCTAATAATTAGTCATAACATTGAATGCCTACATCATATCAGCCAAAGACCGATAGCTTGAATAAATTTAATTTAGGAAAATTCTACATAATCCAAACTGCAAAATAAAGCAATGAAAGAAATATTTCTGCTAGAAAATTTAGCATTATTCAGTAATCCAAACTAAAGGCTGATCAATTAATAGCCCAGGATGCTTTCTACAAAGTATGTTGATTGTTTGTTTTAAAGAACTTCCAAATTTAATTAAAGCTGAGATTACCAATGGTATATTTACTTATCCTCTTGCATACTAGCAAACCTAATAATGCTGACTTTTCAAAAATATTACATGTGTGTCACAGTAGAAATGGCAATAAAGTGAAAAGTGATTTAATACTTAGATTTAGATGAGAAAAAATTGATATAAACACACAATTTAAAGATATTTTTGCCACAACTGCTGTAGAAATGATGAAAACCAATACCAGTAAGAAGAAAACAACAAACAACTGTTTTGTATTTATGGGAACACTCACACAAGGCATAGGATCATGGTATTGTAGATTAAGTTGGAATGTTGAGTACCCAATTAAGGCTAAAGGAAATGTGGCCCAGGCAACAAAATATATCTTTCATTGGAAGTTCAATTGATCACATTATTCCGGGAGTAAATGGAAGGAATATTGCTAAGAAACATTTATTCTTTGAGACCATCCATTATTCCTCATCAGTGATATTATTAATTATTCCCCATTCTTGAAAATTCATACAAAAGGCCTCAAATTATTCTAAATTTCAAATATGTGTATCAGAATTAACATTAAAACTTAATATAGGTATTTTATAGTTAAAATTTACACATAGCTCATTGTGTATACATCTTATGCATAAAGTGACATGGCTTGTAATCTCTCCAGTCTGATGATTTTGCCCAGAGGTTGGACTAGAAGACCTCCAAGGTCCCTTCCAACCCTGTTATGCTATTCTATAGTAAGTTCATCACTACCCGTTTGTTTGCAGATATGAAAGCTGAACTGGCATTTATACTGAGACTTGCTAAGCTGAGAAAAGTAGACCTGACCTAACAGATATGATTTCCCCCCCATCAATTTCAATGTTTTATATTGACTTTGGGGAAAAAGTGTTTTATTATTGTTTTAAAAATTGATAACCTGTTATACTTCAAAGTAAATATATTCAACCTGTCCAGTCAGCAATGTATTTTCCCACATACACTCATTTAGGGTATGAACCAAATTTAATGTCAGAGTCAAGAAAACGCTTTCTGAAACTCTTTCTCTCTGTCTTTCAGGGAAGAGTAAGAAGAAAGAGAAATGTAAAAATCCTCAACTATATCCACTCATTGAGACCCAATTCTGCCAATGTGACAAATACAATGCCCAGCCAGTTGGGAACTGGTCAGACTGTATATTACCTGAAGGCAAAGTGGACATACTTATGGGAATGAAAGTTCAAGGAGATATCAAAGAGTGTGGACAAGGCTACCGTTATCAAGCCATGGCTTGTTATGATCAAAGCAATAGACTTGTTGAAACATCCCGGTGCAACAGTCATGGTATTTAAAATAATATTGTTACTGTTCTATGAATTTCTTCCATATTCAATTTTACAGTAGCTCTAATGTATTTTAGATTATGAGTATTATGGTACTAAACTCTTTCATTTGATTAGTTGAAAGGTGAAAGTTTCATTTATGTCTAACAAAGATTAGATTGTGTCATGATCTCTCTCTTTCTCTTTCTCCCTCTCCCTCCCCCCCTCTCTCGGTGTGTATGTGTGAGTATGTGTAACAGGAGAACAATGATGTCTTCAAAATCTAAGGCTAAAGCTTGCAGATTCCCTCAGCAACCCCAGAAAGTTTGGAGTTATAGAACTAGATCTAGATTAAATGGTATATAGTTTCTATTGAAATAAATGAACTTTAAGTTAAGTGTCACTTTGATTTGAGCTGTAATGTCAATGTAATAATGTAATAATCTCATTACTTTTCTAGTGATGTCACATTTTTGGAGGAACCTCAAAATCATTTCATTCTCCAATGTTGTGTTTTTTGGGAATCAGGTGATTCCAGCTTTGTTCGAATGTCTTTGCTATTTTTCTGTTATAGTTTTAATGCTGAGTTTTTATTAATTTCCATTATTCAGCTATTAGCTTATGGAGTGTGTGCCTTTTAAAAATTCTTATATCCATAAGCTGCTTACAGCATATTTTTGAGAGATGTATAGTCCCCCAATGTATTACGTTTGTTATCTGATGTGGGTTATGGATCCAGCATTGTGCTTAGGTGTTCAGATGCCTTTTTAAGTTGAAAGGAACTTTTACTACCAAGCTGGATAGCTTGACAACCTTCCGTTCAGAATATTGCACTGTGTTTTGTGAGTGGGAGATTTCAGAAATGTTTGCTGATTCTAAATAGGGCCATCAAAGTATTGATGAGGCAGGATCATTTAATTACTTCATATCCATACTTGAACTGATGCACTAGCTTCTAGTCAATGTTTAGGCCAAGTTTTAAAATCAACTGCTTTTATTCCATCAAGTCTTAATTTCCTGAAAAGGAATTAAGCTATCCATGCCTTAATAGCTTCTTCAAAGCCTCTGATCTGAATATAGTTTATTAAAAAAACTATGTTTGGTAAGTAATCATGGAAAGGGACTAGTAATATGCATTTTAAAGAAAAGCATCTCTGCTATAAACCCTCAGCATCTTCCTTGAGGACTGATTATGGACCAGGCTTTATATATATATATATGTCATTGGAAGTTGTTGAGAGTTTTGTTTTTCTATTATATTTGAGTATCTTTTTTATTGAATGGTTTTATGTTTTATTTAGTCTGCCAATTGCTCTTTATCATTTATTTAAAAATGAGCCAGAGAAATGCTGTAAAATGATATAAATCAGTAAAAATAAGGAATGCAAGATTTAAGATCTCTGAATAAATAATATTCTTTAGATGATGTACTTTACCAACAATTATAAATCAGGAAAGATAGCTTTGGATAGGTGCTACTCATTAACTATAATGTAAGATTTACTAGACTGAATGTTGGAGTAGACAAAGGAAACTCAAGTTGAGCATTGTATGCATATTATTTTTGTAAATGATACAATTCCTAGAATATTTTCAAAATGCCCTCTTTGAATACCAGGAATTTAACATTTTAGCTTTTACATATAAATAATGCTGGTTTTCATAGTCTCTAGGGATAAGAGAGATGCCCAACTTTTTTAGGCTTTAGACTTCACTAACTGGTGATCTGCTTTTTGTGAGATAACATTGCAAAACAATGGTGGATATAGCTTGGACTAAATCTAATTTCATGTCATTTACATTTTATTTAATAAAAATTAAATATATTTAATGTAATTACTACTTATTCATAGCAATGTAAACTGTAACTGCCATTTAGCCATAATTAAATACCTTTACAAAAACACAATTTAATAATGTTCTGGGGGTCTTTGGAGGTCATAGTCAAAATATGTAGAGATCGAGGACCTCAGGTTGCAAACTTCCCTCCTATGAAAAAAATGTAAAGGTTACTACCTACCTATTGAATTACACAGGGAAATCAACTAGGAGACCTTGAGGATGGCAAGAACGATGAGGTTTATTCATTTCATCCATACTTGATTTATGGTCTCTCAGTTCTACTCAAAACTAATTGACATGTCCATAATCTTTTGAAAGATAGTCCAGTCCCTGTGATTATCAGAGCACAAATAACTGAGGAAGAAGTTTCTCTGCCCTATAAATGCATAGCTGACTTACTATCCTAGGTTGGCATAAGGCTATTCAGATTGCATAGGCAATTTATGCTTCCAGTAATAGAAATGGATTAATGATGGTCCATTAGAAAAAATAGCAGCCCAACATATAAAAAATAGCAGCCCAACATATTAAAAATCACATGCCTCCCATACATACAATTGTGACCAACCTCTATCTTCCACTGTAATTATAAAAAGCATTAAACGAAACCCAACAAGTATCCAACAAGATAGCACATGAGATTAGTATATATTCCATTTATCATCAATTGATATCTATTTTCAGTGGAATCTTTATATTTGACTCTCTGTAATGACTTATTCAAGACTCTTTTTGCTACTAGTGTTGTCAGTGACCATTTTAGCAGTAGAGAGCCATTATTTCTATTAAATATTGATTTGAACACTTGAGAATACTGCATAGTATTCTTTTTGTTCATTTATTTTGTAATATAGACTGTCAGCTGCTTGCATGATTTGTCATTTCAGTTTCTATATAGCCATGTCATTTTGGGGATAGTGTTGGAATTGAAGACTAAAAGGGCCTTAAATTGTATGATGCGTCAGTCTGTGGCTTCAAATTCAGAAGCTGAAGATCTTGAATAGATTGTTTTTCATCCTGAACCACAGGAATTAACTGAAATGAAGGGTCCACATGGCACTTAAAGCTTTATGTGGTGTTATTTTATCTGCTATTTTGATGAACTTGATATACCTATCCTTGAGACAGTGCTGGCAACAGCAAAATGAACTATTTCAATACAGGAAAGGATTAATGAATTCAAGCAACAAAAAGATGGATTTTAATTGCAGGAACAAGGGGAAAAAAATCCTAACAGTAAGAACAGGTCAACCATTGAATCAACTATCTAGAGCGGTGGTGGGCTTCTCTTCGTTTGATGTGGTCATGTAGAAGTCAGACAGTTATGTGCTGGGATGACTTACTTTGAATGCCTACCTTAAACCAGAGTTTGAACTCGGTAACCTACATGTCATTTTCCAAAGCTATGACAAAGCAAGCATGCAGTAAATCTGACGAAGTGCTAGTGAAGTGGGCCATTATTACTTTATTGCCGTCTTGGCTATGCACCTGTAAAGAAGAATCTGATTGTTAAAATTATTCTTCCTTTTTTTAAAAACTAGCCTGCTGCTGCATTTTCATGAGTTGTTGCTTAGAAGTATAGTATTTCCACTGAAATTTGTGTGTGATTTTTGCATTCCCTTGAACTGCAATCTTTTAAGATAAGTTTCCCTTGCCCATCTTTGAGTCTCTCAGTGTTTCAGTTATTGAACAATTCCACAGTTCTTCCCCCCCCCACCAGACATTATTCTCTAAAGTTAACCTTAGTTTATCCAGAATATAAATCAAGGTAAATAATTTCAGTTCAGATCTAAACATGTTTTTGAAATCATTTGAGGGTGCAAAAAATAATAAAGTTAAAATATGTTTGACCTGGTAAATGAATCAGCCCAGTTTATAATAAGTCTTTTTCTCTGTGAAATCATACTTTAGGTTTCTGTTGATAATTATATTGCCATGGCAGGTAAAAACTATTCTACCCGCCTTACAGATGTTTCTATTGTTTTAGAAACAAATGATACCAGACACTCTTTTATCACTGTAATCCAAGATCATGATGTTTAATAGGGCAATTGGGAATTAGGTGTATCTTCTCTTGTAACTCTTTTTTTCATGGTCCTCACTTTGATGTAACAGTATGATTTAATGTTTTTACAGGTCATAATGCCCTTCTTAATTTGTGTCAGTCTGTTTTTAAGGCCTTAGGCACGTTCAGCCAGTCCAGAATGGCTTGTCAGCTGCCTTATTAGTATGAGATTATTTTCCCCTTTAGCATTAATTAAATGAAATACATTGATTTGTGCTGAGTCTACACAGTTTTGTGTGGTTGCAAGGCTTAAGCAAGGGATTAGAGTATTGGAAAATGTTTCCAGAACAGCTGTTGGGAATATCCATGTGAATTTCTTATTTTATTGCTTGTGCTTTTAGTAATAACTTTGGAGGCTATAAATGATTCCATATAATTGCAGGTAACACTAGTTTATATTGTGAATTTTTAACATTTTAAAAAGTCTTTTAATATACTATCCCAAGGCTATGAGACGGGAAGGCAAAATAAAGTAGAATATATTTTTAGTTGTTTGCTTTGCACTATACCTTATCCAATATGTAAAATTATTTACCCAGTTGTTTTTAAAATTATGTATTCTGTTGTTAGCCATTTCAAATATTTTATAAAGTTATTGATTAAATTAAATACACAATGAATCAGAACTGAAGCTACTATACCTGAATACTCAGTTAAACAATTCCTTTTTTCTGTCCCACAATGCTATTAATTAAATGATAGTTTTTTACTGGAATCAGTGGAACAAGTCTCTAAAAAAACATAGAATATAAAATATGCAGTAAGAATGTAATCATATTATCTTTGTCTTCTTCCTTCTTTCCTTCCTTCCTTCCTTCCTTCCTTCCTTCCTTCCTTCCTTCCTTCCTTCCTTCCTTCCTCCCTCTCTCCCTCCCTCCCTCCTTTCTTTCTGTCTTTCTTTTTTTTGTAAAAAAATTTTATTTTCAATTTTACGTTACACTCATAAAAAATACTTCAGATAAAAAATAAAATAAATTTATACACACAACTTTCGGTATTGCTCACCCATTTCCCCCCAACCGCATCCACCCTCTAACCTCTTCTCTCACTTCCCTCTTTCCCTCTTCTTCCTCACTCTCCCCCTCTCCTCCTTCTCCTCAACCTTCCTACTTACTTCTCCCCTTCCTCCTATCTTCTCACTCCAGATGCAGTCCAGGGGAAATGCCCAAGCAATTCCTCTCTCCAAATTAAAACATCAATATTACATACAATAAAACTATTTCTACTTATCTGAGCTATTTAACCTCCAACCCATCCTCCCCCCACCCCCCTCCCACCCCACTTCCCAGAGCTAAGTACAGGGTTATACAAACATATTAAACATAATCTATTTAAGTTAACTAATTATACAATAACCAAAATCATACTAACCCTTAACTCTCTTCAAACTTTAACATCATAATTTTATAAACAAATCCATTACTCATAAAATAAATGAAACTTTGTAGTTCCATATTTCTTCTGAACATATTCTATCCATCTTCTCCATACAATAACATATCTCTCTTGTGAATGATCCTTTAAATAAGCAGAAATTTTAGCCATTTCTGCTAAATTAGAAACCTTAAATACCCATTCTTCTAAAGAAGGCACAGAGTCTTTCTTCCATAGAATATTAAATATACAGTAAGAATGTAATCATATTATTTTTGTCTTCTTTCTTTCTTTCTTTTATCTTTCTTTCTTTCCTTCCTTCTTTCTTTCTTTCCTTCTTTCCTTCCTTCCTCCCTCCCTCTCTCCCTCCCTCCTTTCTTTCTGTCTTTCTTTCTTGACTATCCTCTTCTAGGCAGTTGATGTAGGAGTTTTGTTAAAAAGAATGCAATTTCTTTTCTTCATAGTACAATTGAGATCTAGCAGGATTTTTTTAAAAAATTCAGTGCATCTTCATCTTGAAAATCTGATAGACTTCCAATATCAACATTATCATACATGAAATAGAGCTGAATCCACAATAAATCAGCATTAGAACATAAAAAAGTAAAAACTGATCATGATATTGTGGTATGGAATGAGTTTAGTTGAAATGACATGGTCATCTTTCATTGTAAATAAAAAATTGGCCAAGTTGGAAGGAAATAAACAATGAAAGTTACTACTCTATTTATCTTATCTTTAATAGACATTCAGATAAATGAATGTTGTCATTAGGGAGTTAAATATGTAGTAAATTATGTAGTACTGTTTTCTCAAGAAATGTTCTAAGAAATCATTCAGTTATTTTCATATTCCATATTATTTTCAAATTCCTAGCACAACAGTCAGAAGTGGTAAAATCTTGGAGATACAACTTTTAACATGCCTGGAAACAGCCCAACTGAGGGAAATGGAGAGAAAAAACAATATACCCACATACTTAAGAACCCCAGTTGTTTAGACCATTTAGAAAAGGTTTTGTCAAAAAGTGCTATATTTATTATGGCAGACTTGATTGTCACTATATTCTAATATTTCAATTCACAAGAGAGATTCTGTTGCCATTTTGTCTAGTGTTATCCCTTCTAATTCCTCCATGTGTCATAACCTATGACTTGTCCACCAGCATGAAAAACTAGGGTAGCGTCTCTTCAGAAAAGAAGAGACAAAATTGCTGATGCAGAAGATCAGTTGCTATAGCCATTGAAGCCTTGGAGGCTAATCTCAAGAACAAGATAAAAGACATGGCATAGTTCAATTCATCATTTTGTGGCTCTTGTGACAGACTCATGAATACAAATACTGTCAGGTAGATTGTAAATACCTTTGAAAGTCAAAGAAAATAAAAGAAGTGGTATCCTTGTCTAAAACCTGGAAAAGGCAGAAGATCAGTATCTTCAACATGGGGTTCCATAATTTCTATCTTATATTTCTATAAATCTTTGTTCATATGAGTGGGTTTCAATTGTTCTTTATAAGGCTGCTGTGTCTTTTCAGAATATGTCCAGCTTTATATAAGATTATGTTTGTACTATAATTTTATTTACAGTGCCCAGGTTTGCCTTTGATGTAGGAATGATATAAAAGATACAAAAGATAAAACAACAGAGTGATGTTTTGTTTTCCTGTGGAAAGGTTAACATCTACTTTTTCAATTTCTTGTTTTTATTATTCAGAAAATTACCTCTTTAATGTACTAGGATAATTACTATCGACCTTTGCCTTTCTATTAGACATTGTTGATAAGATGAGCCTTTCTTTTGATCCTATCCAGCTTCATTAAGGAAAAGAATAATAGTGAATGATGAAATATAAAATACTTCATAGTCACTGTCTAAATTACATGAAAAGATACTCATTTGAGATGCTTTTTTGTAAGTCCTGAATTGTTTCTGCTTTATTATTGCCAAGGACATGTAAAATGTACCAAGGGCAGGCACATGAATTTTACCATGTTTCCTACTGAGTGAGTGTGCAGCTACTAAAGGAATCCACTTACTTTTCTTCTTGTCTTACTCACTCCATTATTTTAAGCAGTTAATTCCAAGCTTCCAAACACACTGCTTGTTTGTTTAATCTAACACAGAGTTCCCCAACTTTTCTGGCTTTGTGGACCAGCCAGTGGTGGGAGTCAGCCAGTTTGCACCAGTTTGGCAGAACCGGTAGCGGACTTCTGGAAGCGGCATCCACACAGAGAACCAGTTGTTCACCTATTTGAATCCCACCACTGGGACCAGCGGAGTGGGGTGGGGAGAAGGGATGGTTACATGTGATTGGTGGGCAAGTGCACACACACACACAGCTCCATTTGCACAAGTGGTGAGCACCCACATCCGGTGCTTGTGAATATGGAGCACACACGCTCACCTGCTGCTTGCACAAGTGGGGGATGTGTGCATTCGCCCACCACTTCCATGATCTGGTTCTGAATTGCTGAAGGGTCAGTAGAGGGCTACAGCACAGGGTTGGGGATCCCTGATATAAAGTATGCACACACACATAGACACACACACACACGCACACACATCTTTACATATATAAATAGAACAGACAGGTGGGTATCTGTCATATCACATCCCAACTATCCCTTACTATCCTGAATGAATTATATTTTCATAGTGATACCTAGCATAGCTCATTTCCTCAAGAATAGTTAAAATTACTTTGTATAGAAATTGACTGGCTTATTTTAGAGTTGGGGATATAGATTTTTCTTTCAAAATCTTCTTGGTCTTTATAAGCCATCCTTCTCCCCCCCCCCCTATTATGGCTGATTTTTTTAACTGACTAATATTCCATTTAAGTTAAACTTTGCCCTCTGCTAAGCTGTTAATATCTTTTGTTTGCCATCCCCTTACCTGAACCTACAAACCTCTTTGCATATGCACTTCTCTGATTCTTCTGATCTATCTCTGATTAACTCTTTCTGTGTGTCCTTTATTTTATCTTGTTTTCTTTGTTTCTGTTGTTGCATATGTACAGTATATTTTCAGCATAAATGTGGAAAGACATTTTGCCAAAGAATGAGAGATGTATGGTAATTCACCAAATGTAGGAAGTTTAGATCAGAAAGTTCAGAGTTAGATTTACTTCCGATAGCAATAAAAACATAAGCAATTTTGCAGCTGCCCAAATTTATCACGATGTCCAATATAAGCATCATATTACTATTTGTAATTGCTCAGATTCTTGATGCTCTAGTGTTCTTTATTATGGAGCCCAATGCTGGTTTGCTTAGGAACCAATCCCAGTCTTAACAGTTTGCATAATTCCTATTTAAACAATCCCTTGATTGAACTATATGGGTTCAAGCTAATGAGAATTGGTCCAAAATCTCTAAAACATACCAAGAGGTTTCTGCAGGAGCTGTCAAAAAGTCAAGATAATAGTCACAACCACATGATGAAATCCCTATTCTTTTTTTGTGTGTACACCACACTCCTGCTGGATGCCCTGCAGAAGTTAAAAGGAAGAAAATCAAAATGGACATTTGGGAGTGTTGAGAATTTCCTCTCAAATTCTTTTTGAAGGAGGACAGAAATGGGGAGTTAATTTATTTTAAGGGGAGGTGTGTATATGTTTCTTTCACTTTTATTTTTTTTTGGGGGGGGGGGGGAAATGGTCTTGCATATATTTGACCATAGGATTACAGGGGCTATCCACTTCGTGCAGCTTTTTGACTGTCAGAGATCCATAGAAGATTGTATTGTTAAATAGCAGTCAATTCCTGATAAAAAATACAAGGACAAGAAGTATGTGCTGAGAGTCTTTTGGAATTTCACCACAAACAAATCATTTTAATTGTTTCAAACAAGGCATTAAAATCTGCCTTTGTCAAGGGCCAAAAGATTTTCTAAACAAATATGAAGGACTCTAGTAAGTAGGATTTGGCCCTGAATTATAAATATCGTTAGCTTGTCACTAAATAAAATGTCAAAACTCAATATTTAATATGTAGCATTGTTCTTCAAATCTGTTTAATGAGACAGTTTTATGATGATGCATTAGAACTGCAACAAAAATTAATATTTATTACAAGTCACTACAAATCATAGAATTATTATTTTATTTATGTAGTGTGTGTCCTTGCCCAGGACATTTGCTGTCATATAGCACTGTCCCATGTTGACTTTTTTTTTAAATTGTATCAGTAGCATTTCTTTATTGCCAGACACCTGGCTTTCTGGCTCCTGATTGTTCTTGTTAATCACAGGAAAAAAATAGATATATGTAATCCTCTCATGAGGAGGGTCTCCTTCTTGAGAAAACAGCAAATCTAGTCATTAGCATGGAAACTTTGTTTGTCCTTTTCTTTTGAGTACTGTATGTGGTCTCCATTTTCCAATCAACAATCAGGTTAATCTAAGTCTGGAACAGCAGTACTATGGTAATTAATCCAACAGATGGGTCAATTTCTCAACAAGCAAGAAAAGCACACAGGGAAAAGAAATACCTGTTGGCAGGTTCTAACTTATGCACCAGAGAAATGAAAAAGAAGCAGACAAAAAAGAGAAAGAAATGTAAAACAGCTGGAAGCTTTGCATAGGAAACGGAGTGGGCTCTGGTCTGTGACAATGTTTGAAGCAAAACATTTGAAATGTATCCTGCAGGGGCTGTGAGACTCAAACAGAACATGTAATGCTTCAGTTAAACAATTGTGTAGAGAGATGCCAAGTCTGTGCAAATTCCTGCTACTATATTATGTTGAGCCTTTTTTTTTTTTGAATAGTGCAGATTTAGCTAACACAAATAAGCCCAAGGAGATAATTGACATATACTGATTTTTCAGTCTTCGTGGGTATATAGTTTTTCATCTTCATCCTCCTATATCTTATATAATGGATGGAATTCCATGTATTTCCCCTACAGTCTATTTATTTC
Organism: Crotalus tigris; assembly: GCF_016545835.1. NCBI lineage: Eukaryota > Metazoa > Chordata > Lepidosauria > Squamata > Viperidae > Crotalus > Crotalus tigris. The sequence goes on from NW_024096692.1 coordinate 631,636, forward strand.
AGTTTATAGGAGTAATCATTTAAACCAATGTTTTTGAACCTTGACAACTTTAAGATATGTTGACTTCAACTCTTAGAATTCCCCAGACAGCATGTTAGCTGAAGAGATCTGGGAGTTGAGGTCCATCTATTCTAAAGTCACAAAAAACTGTTCTTATGATTGTAGATTGGTATACAGCTCTACAACTTCCACACATTAAATACCTGACTACTGTTGGCATATTAGACTGCCTTCCTTCATTAGTGCCTTCCATATCTCATGGACTACAAATACCATTTTGTTATGTTGCTCCTTTTATAATAAAAGGCTGGGTAAGAGCTAACTTCTTTCCTCCCCCCTGAATTTTCTATACCTTGGATTTTACAAAAAAAAAAACCCCACCAATAATAATAATAATTTGTGTAAGACTTGAAGGCTAGCTAGTCAGATCAACGTAAATGGGACACAGGATTGTGTGAGAAGTGTAAGGAAGATTTGTGTCTGTGTCTGTGTGTCTATGTCTTTGAGTCAGTGTTGACTCCAGATGACTACTGGGAATCTGGGACATGTCCTTGCAGTTTTCTTGAGAAGATTTTCAGAAATTTGTCATCATCTGCCTTCAAGTTCACTTTGTGCCCAAGATGCAGTTGAACTCATCATCTCCCTCTGCTTTATGTAGAATATTGTCTTCCACATAATTAATGGCAAGCAGAGAAAACATGCATGATGATATGAGATTTATTAATAGTCTTGTAATGAACAGGAAAAGTAGAAAAAATTGAAAACAGATTAGCCTATTTAGAATTCAGTTCAATTTTGACTTCTAGAAGCCGATAGAGAAATGTTTTCATTGCGTTAAGAACAGAAGTGTTCCTGCTGGATTTTTCCAATTGAATTCCTTTTTTGTAGAAGACCTTTGTTTCATAAAATTGGAACTAAAGTGGGTGACCCACAACATTGTTTTCTATCATCAGCTGCTTCAGGTTTGAAATCGATTATTGTGTACTGGCAGATTAGATGAGCTCTTTGTTAATCTAAGTTAATAATCCTTCTGAATGCCTTTCTCTAGATTTGATCATGATGTTGTTTGGAGGAGTGAGCATCTGTTTCAATTCAAGGCTTCTGGCTGCATTTTCATTCTGTTTCTGTGGTCCTACAGGCCTACAATTACATATACCCGCTATCCAGCCCAAGGACGGCCATGCGTCATTTTGTGTTGTTTCCAACCAAGTAGTTGTTAATCACCATTTCTATGCCAGCGGGCCTTTTGAAGGCCATTGAGAAAATTCAGCATTTTTTTCTACAGTCCTTTTTCAGACTGATAAAAAGAGAATTTACTAGTGAAACATATTTTAAAGGAGAAGAAAATTAAGATGACATTCTCATGGGTGGAATGTGTGTATGTGAACATGCTGCCTTTCTCTGTGCAATATTTTCTTTCTGCCTTCCCTTGCTTCAATTAAAGCCACCAGACTTTTTTAGAGTAAGAAGTATGGATAACGTGGGAAGTTTTAAGATTTGTGAAAAGATGCAGCAACAGTAGCATCCAAACTTCCAATAATTAAGTAATTTCAAAAACACCATCAAGAGAAATCTGAAATAAGATTACTAAGCTCTCTGAGACTAAAATAGAAGTTTCCTTCTCATCAGAAGAAAATGTTTCAGAAATTGCAGTGCAAATTTCAGGACTATTCTAATTCTTTTATTGCAGTAGCAGGCACCTTAGAGTTTCTACAGAAGCTCTCAGAGAACAGAGCTTAAATCACATGGGACATATTTAACATGCATGAATTAACAGCCAAGTGTTATGAAGTGCAGAGTGACAATCATATATTTGCTTCATATTATTTATTTAAGCAATTTTCCAAAGTAGAAAGCAATTTTCATGTCACTTTTCAGAGAGATTTTTTGTGAGATGCAATTAGCAAAAATATAATGCTTCATTGGTTGCCTAAAAGCAGCACCAACCTAGTTAAAATTAAAAGGGCTTCTTTTTAAAATAAAGAAATAAGTACAGGATTTTATCACATGCTGAATTAAAGCAAGATAGATCCCTGTTCCTTTGATGACAATATTCATCAGTTGAAATGTCATCAACTAATAAAAGCTGCTCATATGACCACTTGGGCATATGAAAAAACCATTGAGCACTTCCTAAGAGGAAAAAAAGTAATGCAGCAGATGATAATTAAATATCTAAATTCTATGGAATAAATTTTCAGCCACAAGAAAATTTTGTTATATCTCCTCAACCCAGAGTGCACATAAAAAGAATTTGAAGCTGCACAGTCCAGTCCATTTTTTCCTCTGCAAATTGATACTCAAAATTTGTTGTTGAATTATTAGTTTATTAATATACTAATAAACCACATGAGAAGCTAAAAGTGAACATCTTAGAAACCAAGGGGAGATATCAGCATATTAAATTAATTTCCAGGGAACATCAATATTTTAAACTTTAGCAAATATTGAAGTTGTCTGGAACATGCTGATACCTCCCTTTGGTTTCTCAGATGTTCACTTTTAGCTGTTAATATAGTCCCAAGTAATCATCTGTGCAGGAACACCATACCTACAACCAGTGCTTTTTTTCTAAAAAAAAAAAAAAAAAGTGCTGGAACTTACACATGTCATACAACCTGCCTTGCCTACCCTACAAAATTCCATCCAAAAAAGGTGCCGGAACTCCATTCTCGGCGTTCTATGAGAAAAAAAGCCCTGACTACAACAACATATTAGTATAAATATATACACATTTCTAAAAGGACAAGGATTTAGACTCTCATGATAAAACAGGGTTGTTGTTTGACCATCCTAAGTGCCCAGTGCTTAGCTTAATAGCATTAGCAAATAGCACCTAGACTTATACACTGCTTCACGTGTTTTACAGCCCTCTCTAAGCACTTTTACAGAGTCAGCATATTGCCCCCAGCAACCTGGGTCCTCGTTTTTCCAACCTCAGAAGGATGGAAGGCTGAGTCAACCTTGAGCTGGTCAGAATCAAATTGCTGAACTGCTGGCAGAAGTAGCCTGCAGTACTATATTCTAACCTCTGCACCAACATGACTCTAATAGTACTATTAACATCACCTTTAAAATTTTGTCAATTAGAACAAACCATTTGCTAATCCTTCCAAGGAATTATTCTCAGTCTAATACACAGGGTAGATGGCTGTTTATCTGGATATGGTAGATCAGTCACTTTTTACAGATTTAATAGTGCATGCAAAGTGTGAAAATTCACTAGTTTTAAGAGGATTAAGCACATTTAGATAAGTGAGTAGACAAATGCATGTCACTGATAACCCTCTCTGGAGTGGGAAGAGCAGAGAAGTAGAGCAGCAACCTCACTTGGAAGGTATTTTTATTCACATGTAGCTATGGAGAGGAATGGAGGGGGAGTGATATAATGAGAGACAGGGTGTCAATTATATTCCAGCTGTCAGAAAAGCAGAATTGTAGATATTGAAGGAGCAGAAATTCTAATAAGATACCATGCAGGTGCCCAGATTTTACTTTGGCATTGTCTCTAGAGGTGTATATCAGGGTCTCCACTGAATTTTAATAAAGCTTTAATGATGAAGGAATTTCTTACTGTCAAATCAGAGTTTGGATCCTAAAACCACAGAGGATGGGAAATTTTGACAGCTGTGGTCCCAGCAGGTCAGAGGGCATCAGATTGGCAAGGCTGCTGTAAACAAACTGTCAACTGGACGGGGTGAAGCAATTGTGTATATCTTAGAATTTTAGAATCTGATGTCAGCCAATGAAACTGCTCCAAGTTAGATGCAGATCACTAGAGAACATTAGAAAATAAGCTGAGGGTGACCAGTTTAGCTGACTATAAGAGGAGCTGGCAAACTTGCAGAGACCAATATCAATTATTAGTCTATGAAATACAAACTTTATGTTCCATAGGAGTATCACTTGCTAAGGTCAATATCAAAAGAGAGTAGTAACTTTCATGCATGGCTTGTGTGCTTATGGGAAACACCCACTTGGGAAAAAGAATGTGGGATGAGATGGAAAATTAGGTGTGGCCCAGCTAGGCTTCTGGTTGTTCTGAACTTGTGTGTTCATTTCTCTTCACTCAGGCTACATTGAGGAGGCTTGCATTATTCCATGTCCATCAGATTGCAAACTCAGTGAGTGGTCCAATTGGTCTCGCTGTAGCAAATCCTGTGGAAGTGGTGTGAAAGTCAGATCTAAATGGCTCCGAGAGAAGCCTTACAATGGTGGAAGGCCCTGTCCTAAGCTGGATCATGTGAATCAGGTAAATGAACTCTTATCACATCATCATCAGTGTTTCCAAGAATGAGACCTGCTTCTTATTAAAATGCCTAGATAAGAGCATTTCTTAACCTGGTCAACTTTAAGATGCACATGGACTGCAGCTTCCAGAATCTTCCAGCCAGTGTGCTAGCTGGGGAATTCTGGGAGTTGAAGTCCACACATCTTAAAGTTGTTGTGGTTGCACCACTATATAGGATTTTATTATATGAAGCATCCAATAGAAGACCAATTATTTTTATTGCCTAGATCAAGGGTGTCCTTGAATATCTCTTCTCTTTTTTGATGTCAACTGAGATAGTATCATTGACTTATATTAGAGCTACTAATCATGTAGATTAATCAATGTTTTGCCTAACTGACCAGCTAAAAAGATTTCTCTCAAGAAGAACAAAACATATATACCGCTTGTCTATTTAATATATAAAATCTGATGATGGTATTCTTCCATTACTCTCACCTAAAAGTAAAAATATTTTCTGAGATTATTCTTACTGATACATCATCTAAACACGCCTTCAGTCATCAGTGCTGTTGTTTAGTGCAGATAAAATTAAATAGTGCATTAAAACTTATTAACTAATGATCATTTAATTACAGTTTAAAACAGGCCTCCTTTGTATCACTTCACTGCCATTCCAATGAAACATGTTTTTAATGGGTTTCACAAACCAATTGACAGAATTTATTTTTATGTGAAATAATGTATGTATCCATGTAAAAGGGAAAGAGAGAAGAAACCTGATGTCTAACAGGGAAATTGCAGTGCTGTGTTGAATTTCCAGCATAGCACAGCATTTCCAACATAGAGTTATGCTTAATAACTCTAAACTAGATCCTAGTTTATGTTCCTATAACAGATATCCTGAGTAATCGTCTCACAGCTTGGTTAAAATGGTGAGCCTGGCAATACTGTTTCTCCTTGTGCAAAACAGTTGAATAGGGAAAAACCACCTTTGTGTATCTTCTCAATCTTCTTTTATATCCATCTTGAATGTTGATTAATTTGCATATTGTTCAACAAGTGAAATGTCCAAGTTTATATTTCCATAAATTCCCTTTCACGTAGGAGAGAGAGATAAACAGAGGAGGCATTGTTAGCCATTCATGTACTTTTGTTGAATGCCTTTGTGTTGACGTTTTGCAGGCTGAGAAGGAAATGACTTTCTGATTTGATTTTCCACTTAAGGGAATGTAATTAGTTCTAGTATAGAAGATAATGTTAAATTAATAAAGCATCATTGTAATTGAATGTAATATAAAATACAACTGAATGCGAAAGTTTGAAGCCATCCAAAAGTGAGATGGTATGGAGACAGAAATATTTTAATAGAAGGACTTCAAATATTTGTTTTTACTTTCAAACGGTATGTTTCATATTGAGAATTGAAGTGTGTGCCAGATATCAAATGCACAGATATCTCAAAGTAATGAACCATTAGATGGGCACATGTTGAAGCTTCTAAGGTTTATTTCTACAACACTACTGCTCTCTTGTGGCAGAATAGTATATTGCTTATTATAAATTTAGATTTAATTTTTTATTAGAAAAGTTCATCCCTATTAGCCTTTGTAAACATAATGCCTTCCAAATTTCATTTTACTTCAATTCCCAAACAGTATTAGTCAACGGCTGTACTGAATTAGAATTGTAGATAGATCAATAGATTTAGAGAGTATCTAAAGACTGGTCTAGATACATATCTCAGTCTCTCATTGTTCTAATGCTTAAGTGTTTTCCCAGAGTATATACTTAAATATCTGAAAGTCGCAATTTTATTCCTGTTATTTTATAATAATTGTTTATAGTTTATATTGAGAATGTACCATTTAGTGAAACTAATGCAAGATGGAATTCAAAACAGAATTTAGCAAGGAAATGGTTATAGGCATCTTTGGATCAAAAGGATACTTAAGTGAAATGAATGAAGAATCAAGATCTGTGTTTCTCAAACTTGGCACTTTAGGCTGGGTGGATTTCAACTCCCAGCCAGCTATGCTAGCTGCCTCATGCCAGCAGGGTAATTCTGGGATATGAAGTCCATACAGCTTAAACTACCAAGGTTGAGAAACACTGATTTAGTGAATGAGGGTAAAATATCCCCACACAGATTCATCAACTAGTGTGTTCAGTGAGAAGACCCAGGACAGTGGCTACAATGAAGAACAGTGGAAATTTTTCTCTAAATTAGTTACACAAATGTATGTAGCTTTCCAAAGATGTAAAAGACTTTACGTTTCACACATGGATGGAAAAAAAAATATGGAGACAGCACAAACCCCAGCAGGTCTGCACAGTATGTCTTTCAGGTGTCATATCCTATTACCTTTTTCTATAGCAATAAATCACACAAAGAAATTGCTGCTGGTTCTGTAGCTGCAACAAAATATTTAAAAAGATCCGTCCAAATCATGAGAAAATTGGATGATTGTGTATCTACTGCACTGCAAAGTGTCCAGAGACCTTGAATGCTTAGATTGTTTGTTAAAGTCTCTTTTTGTTAAATCTGTAATTATTCTCTAACATGGCAGAGCCAGGCTGCAGAGAAAATACAATTAACTTGTCCTACTTCCAACTGAAAAAAATCAAGTTGTATATAAGCCTGCGATTGTACTGAAAACAGTGCACAGAGACTATAACATCCTTTGAAAGAGAAAAGTCAGGATTAAAAGATGATATATGGCTAAAGAGCCATTTTGATCGAGTTATACATTTATTAGGAACTTTAATCTTTATGCCTCTAACATGTTTCTGATTTAGCCCAAGAAAATTGGTGAGTCTAACTGTAAAGTGGTAAAAAGCAAGGGGAAAGCAATATACAGTAATAAGCATATTTTTCTAGCATTTAGAGCATTTTTCTAGCATTTTCCTAGTATTTTATTTTATTACTGATAAATTTCTGAAAAGAAACAGATTTATAGCCAGTTGTAATCAAATCTGAAAACTGTTTTTTTTAAATTTATTATTAAATTTATTTGCCGCCCATCTCACTGTGGGGCTATTCTGAGCAATTTACAATAGTAGAATGTAAAATGATAAAAATATAAGTAAAACAATGAAAGAAAGAAAGAAAGAAAGAAAGAAAGAAAGAAAGAAAGAAAGAAAGAAAGAAAGAAAGAAAGAAAGAAAGAAAGAAAGAGCAGCAATATGAATTAAAAGCTTGGTGGGGAGAGAGAAGGATGCTGGGGCCAGGGCTGGGGGGGGGGTTGCTATCAATCTATGGTAATAGCCATCTCCAGTGTGATATTCCCCCATTGGGTCCCTCAGAAGGCATCCTCCACTTGCACAAGTGGGACAGGTTTCTCCTAGCGGGATGAGGTGGTTCATTAAGTAACCTGAATTCATGCCTAGGAAGGCTTTAAAGATCATAACCAACACCTTGAATTGATCTGGAAGCAAACCAATAACTACTGGAGCAGCAGTGTAAAATGGGCCACTCTAGGGGGATTCAAAGCCTGCTCAGGCTGTTGCAGTCTGCACCTGCTGAAACTTCTGAATGCACTTCAAGAGTATCCAAAACTGTTAGTTGCTGTTTTCTGAGATTTGCAATCCAGATTTTTTTTCCCTAAAGCTTTTTAAAATCATGTTATTCGTGCCTTTCTATCTTCTCAAACATGAAATCTTTTATAAGAATCACACATCTGAGAATCACATAAACAGGGAAGTTTTAAAATATTTTGCTTCAAGTCTCAGTTCCTTGTTGTTTCAAAGAAGACAGACCATGCAGATTTGTTTTCACAATGTAGACCAGAGGTGGGGAACTATGGCCGCTTAATGACTTGTGGACTTCAACTTCCAGAATTCCTGGAAGTTGAAGTCCACATGTTATAAAAGGGCCATAATTCCTCACCTTTGGTATAGATGCAGAACAGACTTTAGGGAGAGAAAGGAGAATCAAAAAGGGAGGATGACAGCCACAGCCATGTGTTGAAACCTTGTCCTTTTTATATATGGCTATCTTCTTGACTTTTTTTTTTTTTTGCCCTCACCCTGCAAATCTGATGTACTTCAGGATGCTGGGGGAGGAGTTTCCATTATCGCACAACTGAGTGAGATGGAATCTAATATGAATGCAGGGCAACAGGTTCGAAAAAGAAGATGTGGGTTTGGAATATGAAACAAACTGATAACTTTTACAAAACATGTTTATTCCATAATATTTCAACGTGTATTGGAAAAATATTTTTGGAGCTGTAACTTACTGTGCTCTTTTGTTATTGAGGTTTTTCTTTTCATGGAGCATAGCAAATAAAAAAGTCTCCCAAAACATTCCTGCCTTCTGTTAAAATGCAGTTGGAAATGTTCTTAGCCTTTGAGAGCACCTTTTATCTGAAAGTTAATTATGTTACAAGCCAAAAGAAGGACATAATGAAAAAAAAACAGTATAACCGTATCACTTTTCACCCACTGCAAGTAGTCCTTGACTTACAATAGTTCATTTAGTGACCATTCAAAGTTGCAACCGCACTGACCAAAGTGACATATGATTCATTTTTCACACTTAAGACCATTACAGAATCCTCAAGGTCACAGGATCAAAATTCATCTGCTTGGCAATTGACTCATATTTATGACGGTTGCAGTGTCCCAGGGTCATGTAGTCACTTTTTGTGATCTTCTGGCAAGCAATAGGAAAGCCAGAATCACTTAACAACTGTGTTACTAACTTAACAACTGCAGTAAATCACATAACAATGGAGGCAAGAAAGTTTATAAAATGGGGCAAAATTCATTTAACAACTTTCTCACTTAGCAACAGAAATTTTGGACTAAAATGTGATCATAAGTTAAGGTCTGCTTGTACTACAAAAAGGTAGCATAGTTCAATATAAAATGACATAAGCAAAAACAACAAAACTATATGTGTTCAGTTTACCACTCTGAAGCAACTGCCTTTTTGTGAATATGCTTTGCTTCCTAACTATTGTTTTTATTTACCTTGTTCATTCCCTTGTGCTCATCGTCAACACCTGTTCCAGGCTCAGGTAAGAGGCTGTGAAACAGATGCAAAACCCACGCATGCTTCTGGATCAGATTTAATTACTGTGTGTAGTGTTTGTCTTTTGCTTTAGCTTCTCTGTAAGTCTATCTGAATGCTAATTTAAAATGCTTCTGTGTTTATATTAGTCATTTTTTACTAGGCAGAAATGGGAAGACAAGAAGCAAGCATATAACTGGGATGAAAAATGGTTGCATTGTTATTATTAATCATTACTGCCTCTGATAGATGAAGATGATCCATGAGGAACCCATTGAGGAATGCTCTAATGCAGGGGTCTCCAACTTGGAAATTTTAAAGACTCTTGGATTTCAATTCCCAGAATTCCTTAGCCATCAATGCTGGCTGGGGAATTCTGGGATTTGAACCCACAAGTCTTAAAGTTGTCAAATTTGGAGATCCCTGCTCTAATAGCCCTGTGTCCTTCCTACTCGTATGACTAATTTTGGTATATAAGATTTAAAATTCAAAATGCCACTTTAACAAGATGACCTAATCAGTGACACCCACTCTTCACTCAGGCCAGACCAGAAGGAGTTGCTGATAACACTGTTTAGTACAACCACAATTATTTATCTGTTCTGAAAGGCCAGGAAAGTCAGTACGTCTGCATCATACTGGGCCCTTTGTATGCAACCAAGAATGTTTCCATCTCTTTGCAGCTGGCCTCTATTTCCTATTTCACTTATCCCAATTGTATCTATTTAAAAATACTAGTTATGGTGGCAAAACATCATGTATATTGGATTTCCTCTGACTGGTGAGAACAAAACAAAATAAAAATACTATCCAATTCAAACTGTTACATCCAATCAGATCTTAAAGGAAGGATTATATTCCCATTTCCATTAGTCAATAGTCCATTAGTGCAATCTCTATACCAGGGGCCCCCAACCCCTGGTCCATCGACCAGCACAGAAACCGGGTCGGGCAAAGAAGCAAAGCCCCATTTGTGGGATATAGGCAGCATGCGAAACCATACCTGCTCCAGGAAAAGTCTCTCTCCACAGAATTGGTCCCTGGCACCCAAAAGGCTGGGGACTGCTGATCAATACCAAAACAGAGTTTTTTGAATCCAAGGCCATGTGGAAATAATGCAGTTATGACCCTGAATCAACCCCAGGTTACATAAAAATCCCTATCTCATTGATTTAACAGCAGGAATAATGGTACTCAACAGAATAGTGATGATGAAAACTTGATCTCAGTGGGTTTTATCCCTGTAATCCCTGCTATTCCATGTTTTGTCAAAGCAATGATTTACATATTCAAGTAAATCATGGTTTGACAAGCAGAAGGCACAACATGATTTTAATAGGGTGTTGAGCAGTCATTTACCAATCAATTAAATACCAAGAATAATAATATAGCTAAGAATAATAAGTCCTCATTCAAGTAAAAATCTTATGGATTTGTAAGTGGCTGAAGGTAAATGTAGGTGTTGCTGAAGTCAAAGTAGAATTTAGCAACTAAAAGTGGAATAATAAATGAATACTAAATAAATGTGAAACTGTGAGATACCTTGCTAGAAATCCTATGATTCGTTCTAGTAGATTCTGTGTTCCTTTAACTATACAAGGTGAAAAAGGAACAAAAGATAGTGAAATCTTGCTGCTGTATTGCCCAACGTGATGGCTCACGGTGCATCTAAAAAAAATGAGTCAGTGCATTTGAGAAATACAGAGTTGAGAAGGATTGTAAGAAAGGTAAGAAATTGGTTTCATAAAAATGAAGTGAAACAAATTCAGAAACAGAAAGAGTGAATGCCTTGAAATTCCCCCATCTGTAACCTAATCAACAAATACAAGCATTGTCGGATTGCTATGCACACCTACAGTATGCTTGCTTGCTAATGTTGCTATGCATGCCTCGTAACTTTGAATAAATGATAGTTACAATATTATTCCAGTTCTCCCTGCTAGTTACCCTTCTCTACAGGAAGCAAGCTGATTTTCTGTCTCTGCATTCCAGGTCTATGAAGTGGTCCCTTGCCATAGTGACTGTGGTCAGTATATAGGAATCACTGAACCCTGGAGTGTCTGCAAAGTGACTAATGTGGACTTAAAAGAGAATTGTGGAGTGGGTGTGCAAACCAGAAAAGTGAGGTAAGTTAAACTTTTATTACATTTGTTACTTTGGAGGAAAGAGCAATTTCCTTCTGCAAGGTTTGGCATGCTTATTTAAATAGACTGGTTTGTTAAGCCTATGTAATAATAAGAAAGCTTTCAATGGCCAGATAATTTTTATGGACTTCCCACTACAGGCAGGATCATCATGTTTCTCTTTGAAGCTATGCCACTGCACAGAAAACCTTTTGATTAACTCAGACTTGTGTATGCAACAAATGGTTTGTGACACCCTCTTCCTAGTGTGCAAAACAAAAATAGTTATGAGCCTTTCCACATTCCTGTTTCTATGTTGATTGGTGGCTTGAGTTGACATCGAATCAATCTTTTATCTCCTTGAGCATTTCCTGATATTACATTCCTTTGATTAACAGTTCTGCTGGTTGTGACTATAGGATTTTAAAAATCTTGCAGTCTTCAAATCCTGTTTTATTTATATTTTAATATTTTTATTCAATATAGACTGGGAATATATTGCAAATACTATGTCACTAACTCAAACAAAAGATAAGCTGCTGAATCCTATATTGTGGCTGATCACCCAAATCTTAATTTCTTCCAGATTTTTCTGTCTAAATGTTAAAATTAAAATCTTTTGATCAGTGGTATTTAAACATAGAGACAATTGCTTTGTCTGAAAAATTAGGCCAAAAGAACACAGATCTAATATGCCAAATGTGCTCTTTCCTGGACAAGGACATTCCTCACTTCACAAATGGGTTATAGCAATGTGTTCCATATAGAGCTGCCTGTTGGAGACTACTTGGAAGTTACAGGTTGTCCAGCAGGCAGGGAATCAGGCAGTTTGGGATACACCTTACTACACCCATTGCACTGCCAACTGCATTGGTTACCAGGTGGCTTCCAGTGCGATTCAGTGTACTATAAAGCCATTCATAGCATAAGGCCCAGTAATTTGAGCAAGTGCCTGTCTCCAGTAGTTTGTACCCATCTAGTATGATTGGGCAAAGTTGGCACACTTTGCATTCCATCAATTAAGTACCATCATCTGCTGTGTAATGACACATGGCCTCCGGGATATTCTCTCAAGAGGTCCAAATGTCTACTGTCTAATAGTGTTCAGGATGCTACTGAACATCTAGCTGTTCTCCCTGGTCCTGGGTTTTTTTTCAAGTTTGGTTATACTTTTTAAACTAATTTAACAACCTTTCCTCATTAGAGTGCCTTCATTATTCAAATGATTTAGGAGAAATTCTAAGTGTAGAAGTTGAGAATGTTCTATGTCTGGTTAAGTTTCTGTATCTGAAATCTTCTTCAGTGAAAAAGTTGTTTGCTAAAACCTTTAGAACAGCCTTCCTCTTTCTGCTCTCTTTCAAATGACATGTGGATAAAATTCCCAAAATGTGCTCCCTGGGGAATTCTAAATCCCATAACTGGAAAACACTGTTTTACACTAAAATATGTATTGCTTTTTTATTTTTATTTTCCCCTTAATTCAATACAGGCCTTTCTATATAGGAAGGATCTAAATAAATAATTATTTTCAGCTGCATATTTTTACTTTTACTTGCCTTTCCAGATGCATGCAAAACACGGTGGATGGTCCTTCAGATATTGTGGAAGACTATCTGTGTGATCAAGAAGAGATGCCAATTGGTGCTAGAAAATGCATACTGCCATGTCCAGAAGACTGTGTAATATCCGAGTGGGGCCATTGGTCTAGGTGCTCCTTGGTAAGGCAACTATTATTTTAAATATATAATGATCAAATTTTAGAAAGTAAAGATTTTTTTGTCCAACCAAATCCAAATTGATCAAGATACTTTCTTCTGAAATGCCTAGCCAGTAACTCAATTAGATATTTCTATGTATAACTTACCTTTTTATCAAGCCATAGAGTCAAACCATCTAGTGTTTGATTATTATCTCTGAAAGTAAGGGGACTTTGTTTTTTACTGTTCCTTTTAAACTAAAGATGCTAGAGGTTGTATATCTTGAGTAATTGCTCTGTCAATTCTCTACCACCTTTTCCCCCTTGGGACAAACAACTCCAGGTTGGTTATCTCATCTTTAGATTGCTGGAAATATTTGTAACACAGAGTAATTCTTGGTAATACAATTTGACACTAAAAATTGTTAACAATGAATTCCCATCTCAGGTTGTATATATGAATATGATACATTTCTGTATTCACTTACGTTAGTGCTACAGCCGTGGGGTGTGAAAACAGGCCACCACCACCACGCTGCAAGGCACAAAAATTGATGCCATGCCATGGGGTGTGGAAACGGACCACTGCCATGCCATGGGGCACAAAAAGAGGGCACCGCCACACCACAGGGTGCAAAAATGGGCGTCTGCTACACTTCAAAGCACAAAAATGGCCATTGCGTGCCACGGGGCATAGAAACAAGGCACTGCACCACACAAGAATGGGGCAGGGCTAGTAAGCATCATGTGGGCACTAGCCCCACTCTGTTTGCAGTGTATGCATGCTCACAACCCCACGCACGCCACACACTTATGTAAAATGCTTCTCCCTCCCTTTTCCTCCGGTCCGCCAACCGACAAAGGTTGGGGACCCTTTTCCAAGTCATTGATAACAATCTAACTAAAATATAATTAGTTTAATTCAGGCATTCAGCTTATTAATCAAAACAGTATACTTATTGAATTATATTTTCAAGAAATATAAGTATTTAAAGTATATACTAAAGTAGTTAAATTTATATTTAAGTAGATCACTCTCTACATTATTATGCTCACAATAACTGATCAGACTTTTTTTATGATTATGAGTCCTAAATCAGTTAATAAGTTTCCTAAGAGAGTGTGCATTTTGAGCCCAATTCTTTTAAGTACTTTGGCCTTAAAGAATTTGTGTTAAGGATGTTACTTTGATCAAAGTAAAAGGATGTTTGGTTTCTTTTCTCAGCCCTGTAATGGAAGCAGTGTGAGGGAACGCTCAGCCAAGATCTTAAGGCTGCCCCAGGAAGGAAAGGCCTGTCCTTCTACAATGGAGACAGAGCCTTGTCATCTGAACAAAAACTGCTATCACTATGATTACAATGTGACAGGTACAGATGCTGATTAAGTACTTGTAGATGACAAGTGCAGCCTGAAAGAAAATATAGGTAGTCATCGATTTACGGCCACAATCAAGTCCAAAATTTCTGTTGCTAAGTGAGACATTTGTTAAGTGAGTTTTGTCCCATTTTATGACCTTTCTTGCCTCAGCTGTTAAGTGAATCACTGGTAAGTTAGTAACCCTGTTATTAAGTGAATCTGGCTTCTCCATTGACTTTGCCAGTCAGAAGATTGCAAAAGGTGATCACATGACCTTGGGACACAGCAACGGTCATAAATATGAACCAGTTGCCAAGCATCTGAATTTTGATCACATGTTCATGGGGATGCTTCATAGATTATAGCTATGAAATAAACAGTTATAAGTCACTTTTTAAGTACCATTGTAACTTTGAACAGTCACTAAATGAAATGCTGTAAGTCAAGGACTACTTGTATTGCAGCTTGCCAGATACATTCTCTCTTCAAATAGCCAAACATACCATCTTCCCTGATTTTATATCCTGATACTTTTCCATTATATCTCCACCTCTAAATTCCCCTACTATTCTGTGTCTGGTAAATAGATCATTCATTCTGCAATAAAGCTATTTGGATTCTCTCAGACAACCCCCCCTCAAGTGTACATTTGATGATCTTCCTCCATATAAAAGTAGTCCTTGACTTACAACCACTGTTGGGAACAGAATTTGTTGTAATTCATAGCAGTCATAAGTCAAGTCAGAATTGAATTTGCTACAGTTTTTATGGCAATTGTTAAGGGAATCCAGCTTCCCCAATGGGCATATTTTTTTTTTTTTGCTGGGTTGGTTTTTGTTTTGTTTTTTAATCAGCAAAAAAGGCCACAAATCACAACTGTGATCAGGACACTGAAATGAGTCATAAATGTGAGCTAGTTTGCCAGGTTTCTGAATTGTGATCATGTGACCAGGAGGGATAGAATGGTTGTAAGTATGAGTACAGGTCATAAGTCACTTTTTTCTAAGCAGTTGTAACTTTGAATCATTGTTAAATGAATGGTCATAAATCAAAGACTATCTCTAGAGTTGATGTGATTAGTTGGTTATTTCCACAAATTTTGAAGTTCTCCCAAACTTTCCTGGCCTTCCTTTTTATATCTGGATAGTTTTATTTGGGATCTGAATTCACAGATAGAGGACAAAGTTCACTATCAGAATGAAGGATACCTTTTCCCATTTTCTTTGTCTGACCTTTGAGAGTCAAAAACAAACATTGCTGGGATTCCCAACTTTTTTCCTGCTAAGAACATTGCTGAGCTTAGAAAAGTGTGCTTAGAACCGCAGCCCTGAGAAATAGGGTGTGCCTAGGTTGATGATGCGTGGAGTCAGAACCAAATTTGAATTATATCTAATTTAATTAAATGTAGATAATAGTTGCCCTGTGTTTTATATCATTTACTCTCTTTCCTATTAAAAATTATAATGGTCTCTAAAGTTGTGCTCTTCTGGATTTGGCTATTATTTTATGCACTCTTACAAGGTGGACAATGTGATGAAGCTAGCATGCCCAGAATTATCTATTTAAGAGGCTGGTTCAGTGTATATTAATTTCATTGCTATGTTTATCACTTGTTGTGTTCCTAGGAGGCTGACATAAGAAATCCACTGTAAGTCATCTGAATCTTTTAAAAATGAAAGAAAATATGAATGAGGGGGGAGGACAGGTTACTGCATTTTGTTGCCTTTTGATACAACACACAGAAGATCTTTGTCACTTTTTTTTCTCCCCTTCCTTTCAAGACTGGAGTACTTGCCAGCTAAGTGAGAAAGCTGTTTGTGGCATTGGGATCAAAACAAGAATGCTTGATTGTGTTCGCAGCGATGGCAAGTCAGTTGACCTGTTGTATTGTGAAAAGGTAGGTGAATGTTTTTTCCTTGCTTTGTGGTTGAAAACCATCATCCATAAAGCTTTCTCTTTGGTGCACATGATCAGTCTTGTGACAGATGCTTCTCAAAGTTATTCATAAACTGCTATGTAGCTCTAAATGAATTTTTGCCAGGATTGGTGATTTTGTCATTTAATTCTCTTTTTTTGCTTAAGTGAGTGATCACTAAGGTATGCTACTTCCCCCCCCCCTTCTAAAATAATGGTGTGGGAACAATAAGCCATCAAGGTGAATAAGTATAATAAATCTTAACTGGAATAGCCATCATTGTCCTAATTTGGAGTGATTCTTTTGTAACAGTTTGATCTTCTACCAGAGTGCATTTCTCTTTTTCTCTCTCCCCGACTCTGTCTTTTCAAATTTCATTTTCCCAGTTGTAAGTTGTTTGGCCCTTTTGTAAATTGAAAAAAAAAATGCCTGCACAAATACATTTTAATATATCGAAATGACAGTATTTATTAAATTATTTTCATGTTGATTGACTTAGCAAACTTATATATGCCTATCTCACCAAAAATTGACTCTAGACAGCTTACAAACATTGAATAAAATGCAGCATAAAACATTAAAACAATAAATATAGATCTTAAATTTAAAAATGTCTGTGGAAGGTGTTACCTGTAATTTGTAATTAGAATGTAAGAGGTGTGTGTGTGTGTGTGTGAATATGTGGATGGAGCTGGTTAGGATATTAAATAGAAGTCTTAGGTAAAATAATCATTATACAACTATTGAGTAAATTCCACTCAGTCAAGGCTGGAAAGAGAACAGAACAATTTTCCACAGCCTCAAAGATGTGGAAGGAAAAGGCCTAAAATTCAGCTATGAAGCAAAATATGGGGCTTAATTTCTGCATTCTGCAAAAGACAGATCATTTGTGTATATATGGCTTCTACCTCATTTGCAATAAAGGAATACATACGTAATCATGTTGTGTCTGTGAACTTCTGCTGTAAGCAAGTTCACTGAAGTGGAATGTCTGGAGACCTGAGATTTATTGCTGTGCTTGGCATAAAATCTAATAGCATATGTCTCCAAACAATATTTGGCAATTGGTTTCTGTTGTATTATTTTATATTGTTTATTTAATGAGACAGGATTCAGTGCATGCCTCTTAATATGGCTATTTGGAAAGCATGAATGCCTTTTTTGAAATTGATAAGGAATGGTGGAATTAATAAAGTGTGAAGCCTGAATAATCATTCCCTCCCATTTAAAAGAAACAGTCTTTACATCAACTACTAGACTAAATAGAGTCGAGCCATTTTGTTTACTTCCCATTATAATTTAGGATCATTGTTTTAATATTTAACTCTCCATTCTTTTGTACTATTTATTCTCTGATGCTTATTTTTCCCATCACACAGTTGTAAGCAAGACATCAGGAAATCTTTTTTTTTTTTTGCACAAAATACCTGTTTGAACAATATTTATTAAAGTGTAGTTCTAGAATCCTCTTAAGGGTCCTCAAAATCAAAATTATTTTCCAGATATTGAAGATATTCTCAAAAATTTAGAACAATACCTCTTTTTTGTTGTCAAAACATTTTTTTTCATGAAAAATATTTTATATTATGGTTAGTCTTCAAATTATGATGGTATTTGGGACTGGAATTTTTTTCTCTAAATGATATGGTCATAAACAGGACTATATCCCTTAGTTTCAGAAATTCAAGCAGTCACACTAATGATTGTATTACTGACCCCAGAACATGGGAATGGGGGAGAAG
Source organism: Crotalus tigris (assembly GCF_016545835.1). Lineage (NCBI taxonomy): Eukaryota > Metazoa > Chordata > Lepidosauria > Squamata > Viperidae > Crotalus > Crotalus tigris. The sequence goes on from NW_024096692.1 coordinate 649,716, forward strand.
GATCTTTTTTCATACAGTATCACATTTTTATTGGATTTTTTTGTTGCTATTGAAGATATTATTGACCACAGAAAAATAATACTGATGTCAGGAATGAGGATAATGCAGACCTGCCTTTTAACATACTTTTTTAGCTTTTTTTTTTAATTGCACCACTGAAAATGAACCCTTTGCTGTTGAATTTCATCAGTATGATCCTAATGATCTATGATGGCCATAAAATGGAACTGGGACTATAGGAGGCTGTAAGTTTCCTTTCTGTTCTATAAGAGAAAGTTGGCTAATTTTATTAAAGAACTACGAACATATTTAGGTTCTTATATGAATTAATACAATTTTTCCTTTTGTGATTATTAATTTATAATCCATGTCATCTTCTGTTGAATTAATAATCTTGCATCTGATATACTGATTGTTATATCTTTTTTTTTTTTTTAGCTTGGTCTGGAAAAAACTTGGAATATGAACACCTCCTGCATGGTGGAATGTCCTGTGAATTGTCAACTGTCAGACTGGTCTCTGTGGTCTGAATGTTCGCAGGCTTGTGGTCTAACTGGTTAGTTCAGAAGCTTTCTGGTGATTGATAAATGAGCCCAATTATCAGTCATCAGAAAAAGAAGAAGGGAAATTTCTAGATTGAAGCAGATTTGCTTGGCTTTCCTATAAGCTTGTTGTATTGGCAACTTTTTGCTGAATAAATTGCTATTCTGATTCAGAAAATAAACACAATGAATGTTTCTGTGGAATGACCACAGGAAGCTATCTCTATGAAGTATTTCTCAACCTTGGCAAATTGTAGATGTATGAACTTCAAATAACTGCTGGTTGGAAAATTCTGGGAGTTGAAGTCCATATGTCTTCAAGTTACCAAGGATGAGAAACACTGCTGTATGGTATATTGGAGCAAACAAAGCTTGTCTTAAGCTGGAAGAAATTTTGCCTGATGATATTATGTTTCCTTTCTCCAAATTAGCTTACATCTATGTTATAAAGGCATCTCTTTTGTGCTCACAAAAACTAGAATATTGAGGAAGATACTAAAACTGATAGCACTGAGACCAGACATTCTCCTATTTGGACTTAGGCCTTAATTATGAAGAACATTTACTCAATTACACGTAAGGAGAAAAACAGAAAGCAAGGGCAATACTCCTCACTATTTTTTTTAATATTAGATCTACTTGTGGAATAGGTGCCTTTTCCCCTTAAGTTTCTTACTCACACAATCCTAAGGTGGCAACTAGGATTACTTTTAACCAAAGCCTGATTGATTTTCTTCAAATGGGTGAAATTTAAAGTGACCTGAACAAAGATAATGCCGAGCCAGAATTTTTCAACTTTGATTTCTTAGCAAACCAGAGTGGTAAAGCTGGCATATATGACACTATACCACTAAGACATAATAGGGGGATTCACGCAGCAGGTTAAGCTTAAAAAAAAAAAAAAACCCTTTGCTTATGTATGAGTTTTATTAAATGCCTGACTCTTTAGGCTCTAGAGGGCACAAAATCAAAGCTCAATAAATAGAACAATGTAATAAAAACAAAACAATAATAACATAAATACAATAATGGCATAAATCTTTATTTAGCTACTTATCAAAAGCTTATTGAAAAGTCAGTTTTTTACTATTCTCTGGAAGTTCATAAAAGTGGGCAGTATTTGTGTTTGCCATAAGTTTGCCAAAGAAAAATTGCTGCCATCAAACACACCTGCTTCATTGCCCCCGCCTCCTAATAGGAGAGGGCTTTTAACAGGAGCTCTCACCAAATTAGAAGAGAAGACTCACTGGAAAAGACCCTAATGTTGGGAAAGATTGAAGGCAAAAGGAGAAGGGGACTGCAGAGGAAGAGATGGTTAGATAAAGCCATCAATGCAATGACCATGAATTTGGGCAAATTGTGGGACCCAGTGAAGGACAGAGAGGCCTGGCATGCTATGATCCATGGATCATGAAGAGTCAGTTACACTTAGTGACTGAACAACACTTCTATTTTCTCAGGTTAGATGGATACAGTTGACTTGGGATGGGGAGTCTCTGAAATATCCAGTCCCATGCTATATAGGCAGCAGTCAGCATCCTTGAGCTGCAGATGGAAACAGATCAATAACCAGCACAATTCCTGCAATAGTATTATGTGACTATACTTCAGTTGTATACTAAACAGCTGATGCACTTTGTGTTAGCTGATGTTTTGAAGTGGTCTTCAATTTATGTGAATTTTAGTAATTGAAGTACAGGAGGACAAAAATGTAAGCCATGGTCCTAGTGCCTCTTGTTCTAGGTCAGGTTGCAACTGATGTGGGTAGGCCCTCTTGGTCTTGGTCTCCCCTTGCTCTTCCAGCAGCAGTGGTGATTCTAGGAGAAATGTGGATTATGAGCCAAGTCTTTCAAGGGAAGCCCAACCCTACCAGGTGGATGTCTCCTGTTGTCAGTTGGCTTCTAAGCCAACAATTATTTCATTTTGCTTGGTTTTTTTGGATTTATGACTTATAAGGTAGAAGTGTAAGGTTAGATGGATACTTAAGAGTGCATTATAGATGTTAATCTTATTTTGAGGCAATCTCTTTTGAGTAGGGAATTCATTTCATTTATAATACTGTATCATAGAACTATGATAACATTGTGACATGGTTCATTTATAGCAGTGGCAGATAATTCTGTTGTTAGTGGCTGTCAACACTACATTCAATATACCGGTAACAATTATTTCTTTATTGCTTCAAATTTGGCCTGTCAAGGTGATAGTATTTGGTATATTTAGATTCATATCAAATATATGTCAAGCTTAGATTCATATCAAGAAGATGTCAAATTATCCTGTGCAGACAAAACAAGTAAAAATATACAAATCTACATGCTTTGTAATTCATCCATCTATTTGTCCCATCACTGTACATTTTGTCCCAGCAGGAAAAAAAACCAGAACCAACCCAAATGATTCAGAATCACTAATGGGAGGGGGGGAAAGATGGGGGGGTTATATGTATATAAATTCTTGAAGTACAGCTCAAATCCTGAAGCAGATCTGTCACATCTGACACATAATGGAACTTCGACTTTCCAATTTTAATTGATCCAACCAGCCTTCTCTACTTGGTATCATCTAGCTTTGCTGGACATTAATTAGCCCAATTACTGATTGGAAGTTCTGTGAGTTTAATCTAATACATCTGGAGATCAGTTGAATGGGAAAGATTGATCCAGGCCATGTGAAACTATATTTCTGGGCTGAACCTTAAATGTTCCAGCTATGCAAGGAAGAACATCATTCCTACCTAAGGCAGGACGTATGACCTGAAATGACATGTCTTAAAACACATACAATATCAGTGCTAAATGCTCTGTCTTTTTCTCTGCTTTGAAGGAAGGATGACACGAAAGAGAACTGTTACTCAACCTTTCCAAGGTGATGGCAGGCCTTGTCCTTCACAAATGGAGCAGTTCAAGCCTTGTCCAGTTAAACCTTGTTATCGATGGCAGCATAGTCCATGGGAAGAATGTAAAGTTGAGGTAAAACTACTACCTGCAGCTTTTCATCCTTAGATATTTATAATGCATACATATATATATGGCATCTGGAGTATATGGGGAACAGCAGGTTAAGGAAAGCTGATTTATATACTTCCATTGATGGCCTTATACTTTGTCCTAAACAGAAAAGTGAGACTCTGTAGAATAATTCACTGATGAACTGTTCTGTCTTATCTATACTTGTCTCCTTTATTAAATAAGAACTTTTTATTTAATGTGCACATAGAAAATATATATGACCTGATTTTTCCTAGATTTAGGAAATATACATGACTTAAATGGTTAAACCTAAAATGTTGTGTATCAATTTTGGCTTTTCAGTGGAATTTTTATTTATACAATACATGTAGCTCTTTAGCTATCACACGTTAAGCCACTAATTGTACACACTTTGGCACTAGCTGCGGTTTCAAAGCATGGCCCAATATTCTATTCCTCCGTCCTGGCATTTTATTCAGTTTTTTTTTCTTATTCTGACTTCTTGTAAACATCTTTTCCAGGATGCCCAATGTGGAGAAGGAACAAGAACTAGAAATATTTTCTGTGTGGTCTATGACGGATCTAGTGATGATATTGGCAAAAAAGTCGATGAAGAATATTGTGGGGAAATTGAACCTATGGTTGATGGCAATAAGAAACTTGTACTTGAAGAAGCTTGTACTGTACCTTGTCCAGGTATTTCATTTGTTTGTATATTTTGCAAAACTGATGTTGAATACATGCTGATTGATTTTTTTGGAAGAAAGACAAAAAGAATATGTTATTTCTTATATCGTATTGTTATAGGTCAAAGTAAAGCAAAAGGAATTTTACTTCTCCATTAATCTTTTCTTTAAGCTCTCTTATTACAACAGCAGGGTAAAAGTTATTAGTACATTAATAACTTAATTAGCCTAACATTAATATTTATAAAAAAAAAGAAAATGGGGGACTGCAGAATATTCTCTGGTTTAGAGATAAGCTTGCACAGAATAGCATGAGCATACTTATTACAAAATTGACATTGATTGCATTTGTGGTGGTGCTGATAAAATATGACAGAACTAGCCAGGCCTGTCCTAGCTACAGGACAGGTAAGTCTAGACAGGTAACTTTGTCTATACAAATCCTTTATGAACAGTATTTTGCAAAAGCCTCATTAGATTAAAGCCAGGATAGATCATGGAGATCAATATCTATCGGCCCTGTTTGCGACAATTGGCATATGAAAAATGGCTATTTGGAATGTAAGAGAAATTTATGAAAATGGGCAAGTAATGGAGACATATGCAATAACTAGAACATATGTCAATGTATGAATTATGTTTCCTTGATTGCTATGAATGGATACAAAAGTAGGAATCAATAGGTTAGTGACAGCTACATGTTACAATCCACTAAATAGTAATTAAGAAAGAACCAGAAATGAATTTGAGAAACAATTATGAAACACTGTCAATAAATGCAGAAATATTGTGGGAGGAATATTGTTAAATTGCATGAACAGAGTAGTGAGAATGATAATAATATTGAATCAATCCCCTCTCGCCCAAATAAATGATGATTGTTAGATGAGTATTTGCTCCTCAGAAGTCTTTCTGTTTTGAATAAACGGTTTAAACATAACCATTTTTATTTTTATAAGTTTCATCATTCACTGCTATTCCATCACTCATTTCTAGACAATTTAAAACTACTTTAGGAACTGGAATCTTTTACAATGATTCCTGAAACAGTAATTAGGAAGAAATAGTAAGATAGCCAGCAGGAGAATCAATACATTTTGATTAAGCTTTATTTAAAATTGCCTCTTTTTTTCCATTATAGAATAAAACATAATCTTTACCAATTTTTGCACGGATTTTTTTTTTTTTTTTTTTTTTTTTTGCTAACCAACTCAACAAGAACTTAAAAGTAATCTTTAACTCTACAAGAGCTTTGTTTTTATACTTGGAATTGTATTAGTCTTTTACTTGAACCCCCTTTCCCATCCCACCCTATCTTTCACAAAAAAAATTAACAGCCCTGTGGGGTAGGTTAATAGTGCACTCTGGTTAATATTCAAAAGATGATACATATGCCCCAATTATACAGATATTGTTTTTTCAATAATTCATTTCTTTACCACAATGTTATAATGTTTGCAAATAAACTTTCTTTATTAACACATTGTTAACACTGAGTTGATTTTACTTGTCAACATAATGTAAAAGCAACATGAATTTTTAATAGCCCATGAACTGAAATAATTAAAGCTCTGTACTCATTTGCAAGCTTGGGTGCCTTTCTAGCTTTATGGCCTCCATTTACAATACTTTTTGCAAATATGACTTTAGTCCCATATTTTATTTTATTTTTAGCAGAAAAGGTTTTACTTGGCTCCCTCAATCCATAGTGAAACTTCCATGATTTTTACAAGCATAGAATTTATTTAGTAGAAACTGGAAAATATCTTTCTGCTATGGTTAAATAATTCAATTTTTTGTTTAAAAGTATGAAAATGTAGATGTGTTTTCTGGCACATTTTTCTAAGATCTATATATTTTGTACAGATTTTCCTGAGATACAGATTTTTTTATAAGCATTTTTTAAATCTAATCCATTTTTGTGCCAATCTCTTCATTTGTATAGAAATTTCCTTAATATACACATTTTTTACATTTCTTTAAATTCCCAAGCACACTGAGGATTGGTAAGTATGATTTGTGTGTCTTCAGAGGGTTGCATAGGTATTAGATAGATATGGATATAAACAATTTACATTTCCATGAACATTGAGGTGGAATATTTTTTCATGTATTTCTGATTAGAGTTACGCAGCTTTGAGCATTTACTGTTGTTGTTGTTGTTAATTGCAAAGTCGTGTCTGACCCATCGCGACCCCATGGACAATGTTCCTCCAGGTCTTCCTGTCCTCTACCATCTTCTGGAGTCCATTTAAGTTCACACCTACTGCTTCATCCAGCCATCTCATTCTCTGTTATCCCATTCTTCTATTGGAGCATTTACTAAGGACCCTAAACTCCCCAAAGAGTTTGCTCATTCACAATTGCTCCAGCTTTTCTTTTCTTTTTTTTTTAATGAACCATACTATATCAACATCTAAAATACCAAAACAAAAGCCTTGCGTGTCTATTATTTTAAACCTGCCACCTCTCTTACCACAGAGTTGGAAATCTCTTGGTGCTGCAACTACCGCTAAACTATAACTTCCAGCATCTGTCTTACACTTAACTAAAGCTTCTGGGACATTGTAAACTGTAAATCAGCAAAAGTGGACTTTTCAAAATTTTTCCTTCCTTTTCTGAAAGAGCTCACTTTGGATCCTTTTAAAGCATGACTAAAATGTTCAGTAATTGAAATGAGATAGATGGGCTTATTTCCTTGAGGTTGTCTATGTCTGATTCAACCTTAGAAGAGGAAGTAATAGGAACTATTGGCCTTTTATTGTCTAGTAAGGGTATGATTCAAAGAGCAAAATATGATTAGTAGCTCTTACACATATGTGGCAAGCTTTTCTCTTGATCATACTGAAGCAGCTGTGCTTTGCAGTTGTTGCTGTCTGAGTTCGGTTATTTTCTTGCAGATGTTTCATTACCCAAACCAGGTAACATTATCATTGTATAGAGTAGTGATTCTCAACCTGTGGGTCGGGACCCTATTTGGGGTCGAATGACCATTTCATGGAGGTCGCCAAACAACGCAGTCCGCCATTTTTTTCCCTTTTTCCTTAGCTGTGCTACTCCCTTTTATTCTATTGGCTTTTGAAAGCCAATAGAATAGACTCTCTTGAATATAGTCTAATTCTATTGGCTTTCAAAAGCCAATAGGAATTGTCCAGGCTGTCTCTGCCCTGCTGAGCCCGCTAAAAGTCCCATTCTGCAAATGGTGCTGCACCAGTTGAGTAGTCCTTGACTTATGACCGGTTGAGTAGTCCTTGACTTACGACCGGTTGGGGGTCGCGGCATTAAAAAGATTGAGAACCACTGGTATAGAGCATGATGGTGTTACCTAGTCTGGGTAATGAAGCATCTACAAAAAAACCACCAAGCTCAGAAAGCACCATTTCAATCTGAAGTACAAATATTCTCCTTTATCGCTGGCAGTTGTTCTTCAGACACATGCCTATGTGTGCTCCAAATCTTGTCTTGCCTTTTTTTAAAAAATATATTTTATTGTTTTTTTTTTTATTTTAACAAAGAGTACTTTAGACACACCGTGGTGTTTGGGTAAACAAACAATTCAAGGTAAAAAATATACATAGACAGCTCAACTTAATGCATTCACTATCATCTCTCTATTTCTCACAAATAACATAATAGATTTAATATATTCCATTTCTAGCTTAAATTTCTGTTACTGCTCCACGTGTTTTAAAGCTTTATCAATTTAAAATTACCATAATCAAATATTGTTTTACATCAACAAATTATCACTTCAAGTATCTCTACCATGTATATTGAAGTTTTTAATCTCTTTCATCCCTCTTCTTATCACCAATCTCATTCATTTCTTCTTCCAGTGATAACTAACTTAATTAAAAAAAAACAATGTTAAACCTTAATTCCTTTCAATTCATTACTCAAACTTCAGATATCCAATTAGTTATCATACCTTATCAGATCATATTATTATAGGCAAAAATCACCTAATCAATTTAAGCACTTCAAAATTACATTCTCATGACTGAACATTTTTTTCCAACTCCAGAACATACATTCATATATATGTATATGTATATGTATATGTGTGTGTATGTATGTATGTATGTATATGATTATATATTTTTTATCCTTAATACAATCCATAGAGCCAAGGTTCTTTTATCCAAACCATTCCATACAACAAAAAAGCATCTAACTAATTTAAACACATATGTATATAGTTATAACTGGCTTAATTAAGAGAAAAGAAAAAAAAGAAAAAATAATAATAATGTTAAACCTTAATTCCTTTCAATTCATTACACAAACTTAAAATTCCATCCAATTAATTATCATACCTTATCAGATCATATTATTATACACAATTTAATCAATTTAAACACTTATTGATTTAAACACGCATGTATATAATTGCATTTTTCTTAGTTCTAGCTCTAGATCATTATCCTTAAAACAATCCATAAAATCAACATTGCCTTTTACTCCATTAAACATTTTTAAATTTCTTTTTCAGTCTAATTCTGGGTTTCTTTCTATGCCACACAGGCTTCCATAAAAGCGCTTCCCTTTCAACCAGTAAATCCATTCTTGATGCTTGTAGTAATCTTTGAGAAAATGTACGTCCCTTCCTCTGCAGTAAACGTCTTTTTTCCCTTTCAACCAATAGATCGATTCTTGTTGCTTGTAGTAATCTTTGAGAAAATATAAATCCCTTCCTCTGCAGTAAAAGTCTTTTTCTGTTCTCCTTGCAATGTAGTTGCTTTGTATTTTGAGGTCTTAATCTTTGCTTCTTCTGGTTCTCTGAGTTTCTGAAGAAAGGATTGTCAGATGAAATAAATTCCACTTCTATCTCTGTAAATTCCTCTTCTGGTATATTTTGATTTATGCCATGATCAGTTGTAACCTGGACATCAGTTTGAGCAAATGTAGTAGAATCTCTGGATCTTAATTCTAAAGTACAGTTTTTAAATGTAGCACAAATTTCTGCAGTGGCCTCATAAATCTTTTCCAATATAAGTGCACAGTTCAGTTGTATCTGAGGTTTCTCCATTTTAATATTAATGCTTAAAAGAATCTCTTTTTCTTTTTTGTAGAGGCTTTGTTTAATGTAAAAATATCCACCCTCACAGCTTCACAGGTGCACAGCTTATCTTTAGTGTTTTGAAATTCAATAGAAAAATAAGCAAAGTTGCAATATTAAATTTTCGCCACTAGATGCCCTCAGTGAGTTAAGAAAGTCTTTTCCAAAAATCAATTCTTTTTTTGTGTGCCTTTTAAAGTATAATATATCTATATCTATCTATCTATATCTATTTATCTATCTGTCTGTCTATCTATCTATCTATCTATCTATCTATCTATCTATCTATCTATCTATCTATCTATCTATCTATCTAAGAAATAGTAAAGTTCTTAAAAAGAAAGGAGAGAGAAAACTTTTTCCTTCTTTTTTTCCTTTTTAGTGTCCAAATAAAAATGCCTTTCTTCCCAAAGAAAGCAGAAGCCGCCTTTCCAAGCCAGGGAAATATTTTTTTCAAAAGCTCTTACAGGTACACAAACGAAAAAAGGCAGAAAAGAGAAAAATAAGAAAAAAATTCTCACCCAGATTCACCAAGGGGGCACTCAAAGCTTAGATGTTGTCTAACTTACGGTCTGAAGCGGCAGAGCGATCGGCCATTTTACAGAGATTCATCCGGACAGCTGGAGGAGCCACCGCTCCTCCTTATCCAGACAGCAGCCTCCTTGACGGAAGTCGCACCCTTCAGGGCGACTTTGGACCCATATAAGGGTCCACCGAAGTCTCCTCGTGCGACTAGTGACTCTGCGAACCGGAACCAGAAGCCTTGTCTTGCCTTTTGAACCTGAATATATAGCCCTATCTTTTACCACTATTCTGCTGCCAAATCTATTTAGCTCCAGTGGGTGAAGAGTTAGTTAGACTAGAACTTGGGAGACCAGGCTCAGTCCATCCTCCTTATGGAAGGTCACTTCATGACTATCAGGCAATTACGTCTGTTGGACCAGCCTTCCTTGCAGAATTGTGGAAAACTTACAGTGGGCTATGCTTACATACTGTGGCTTGAGCTCCAGGGGATAAAACAAAAAAACAAAATCAGAATATCAATCTAATAGGTATAGATAGTCTTTGATTAGTGAACACAATTAGGAGTGACTAAGCACCACAATTTCTAAGCAGAAACTCACATAACCGTGATAGGCTTAAGATCTCACTTTCCCTTTAGTCATTAAATCATCACGTGACCAAAACCTAAAATTTTATTTCAGAATTTTTGTTTAATTCTGCATGTTGCAAGGCAGTTGTGAAGCACACAGATGCTGAATATATGAGCAGGATGCTGAGATAGCTTTTTTTCTATACTGTTTTAACTTTGAACCATTTTTTCTATACTGTTTTAACTTTGAACCATCACTAAGCAATGCAGTTATTTAGACCATTATTTGATTGTTTATTAAATGTATGTGCTGCTCATTCTAAATAATATTTTGTAGAGAAATACTTTGTAATCTGTTAATTCATGAAAACTAAAATATATGATATACCAGTTATGTAAATTTATGCTTATACAAAGGTTTGGGAATGAAGTTTATTAAAAATAAATAAATTTGGGCAGAATGGTAATATTTTATGGTCATGGCAGCATTCAATTAACTGTAAGAAATTATCACAAACTCTTTTTCTCTGCTAACATGTTGGGTCATTTATATGCCCCTTCCCTTTGCTGTGTAGGTGACTGTTACTTAAAGGAATGGTCACACTGGAGCATTTGTCAGCTGACCTGCATCAATGGGGAAGATCTTGGTTTTGGAGGAATACAGGTTCGATCACGAGCAGTAATTGTTCAAGATGTAGAAAATCAGCACCTTTGTCCAGACCAAGCTTTGGAGACAAGACAGTGTAGTGGTAAGTGCCAGAATCTATTAGCAAAGAATGTGCCATTCTAGATCAGATTAGATTAGATTAGGTAAACATTATTGTCATTTTTTTCCTGTGGGCACAATGGCACACATTAAAAATGAAATTTATACACATACATAACTCACATTTAAAACAGAATTTTTAAAAATCTGTTAATAAACACACATAATAATAATAATGATAATAATAATAATAATAATAATAATAATAATAATAATAGTAATAATAGTAATAATGGGAATATCTCTCTCTCCTGTTACAGATATAGAAAACGAATGCACACTTTTTCTCTCTGTTCTATCTATAAAGAGGGAGGGTCCAGAGTTGAGCACTGAAACATGCATTGCTCTGTGCAGAAGGTCCCCACTTTTGACCCAATATTTCAATAACAGAGTTGGGACTTGAATGCGGTGTTTGAAGATTGCAGCCATTTATGGCAGAGTGAACTTAGTAAGATAATTCATGTGCTGGTAACATCTAGGCTTGATTCAAACAAGACCTGCCTTTGAAGATAATTCAGAATACAATTTGATAGGAAATACTGCTTCGAGTGAGCATAGGAAAGGAAGTTGTTGGGGTTAAAACAACTTTATTAAGTTTTTGATCCCTCTTTCGGTCAAATTCAAAATGCTGGTGCTTTTTTCAACTGATATCTGTTGCATTGTCCCTTCCAGATGAGTCTAACCCAGTGTTTCTCAACCTTGACAATTTTAAGACATGTGGATTTCAACTCCCAGAATGCTAACCTTTGGTTTGGACCATATGAAGATAACCTCTCAGTGTTAGACAATCATCACATGCCAGGATAGGAAAAAGTCCTTTTAATGATGGCATTATGATTACAGAATATAGGGAAAGTTTCTTGTTGTTCACTTCAATTTCTCTTCTATATCGAACAAGTTACATTTTTTCTTAAAATTGTAAATATTTTAAATGGAATAATGCTGCCCTTATTTGCCATGCAGCCATGCATTTATTTTTAATATCTATAAACTATAAAGTGTTTTTCTTGAAAACTAAATATATCTAAAATAAATATATGCATGAACTATGTGAGGGCTAATTTCTGTACATTTGATGTGCCATTTCTAATTCCTAAAACTGAAATGAGAAGCAAAATGGAAGGCAACCACCAGGTATAACTTTTCAATCCAAGCCAAAAGTTAGAAAATAATGGAATCTTTTCTGTTTTCAATTCAGATGGCCATTGTTATGAATACAATTGGATGGCCAGCCCCTGGAAAGGGTCATCTCGGACTGTATGGTGCCAAAGATCAGATGGTTTGAATGTTACAGGTAATATTAATTTTACCTTCCTTTTTACAGTATTGAATAAACTAAATTATGTTTAGAAATTGTAGAAAGAGTTAGTACTGTAGGCATTTGTTAGTGTCTAAATTAGGGATAGTAAGAATATGACTGTTCAGATGTTATTAAAACAGAACCCATATCACACTCTCTTGACACTGCAATAATCTAGCAGGAGTTAGAGTCTATCAACATCTGGAATAGGCATATGGTTCTTATTGCTAGTTTAGATAAAGCAACAAAGTTGAATTAGAAGTGCTTACAGACGGCTAAATGAGTGAGCTCCAATGTTACGCACTATTTTCTGAAAACAGCTTTTTTGGACCTGGACAGATTTGCTTTTGAGTAGGCATATGCAGGATCTCTTATAATAATTACATCTATTTAAGTCTGATTCATTACAACTTTGAGTATAAAAACTCCAATGTGAACATTTCAGAACTTGACATGTTAGACAAATCATACAAAGTCTGCATGAAAAATCAGAAGCATTTGGCATTTCTGAATGTAAAGTTTAGCCTTGAATATATTCATTAAAAACTATTTTCATAATAGCATGCAACTCATAATGGATTTCAGTGCCAATATAAATTTCCCCCAAAAAATCAGTGTAAATGTCTATGATTAATTGATTAGCCAATTCTTATAGTCCTCTGATCCATGGATAGCTGGCATGAGGCAATAGGAAATTATTTAGGAGCCATTAAAGAACTTTTCTATGGAGAGCCCTTAAATTCTTGATATGAATAGAAGTCTGTCAGAGCTCTTAAGGTCTCTTGAGAAATGTTAATGAGTACTTTAAAATCCTATATTAATTTACTATCATTTTTATAGCACTGAGAATATCTAGTTAATAGGCGTTAGTCATAGTCAAATAACTTTTGCTTTAGCTACAATACAATTTGATTTATTACAGCATCATTCATTCATTCAGCAGCTTTCCATCTATTTTATTCACTTATTCATTACAGTGAATAATTACATTCATTACAGTGATTCATATTAAAAAACATTGGGGTTTGAATTAAGTTTTCACGGCCAGCACTTTGACTTTTTGACCTTCACCCAGACACTTCTTTTTTTATTAGTATAAATAAAATAAACTCTTAATCAACATAAGCAATTTTACATCTTACTGTTTTAAGAGATAAGTACCTACATACCAATGAAACCACTGAAAAAGCAAGGTGTAATTGTGCTAGATCTGGGGTGAAATCTATCCATTGAAATTTATAGTGTGACCATTCTGTTCACTAGCTATTTGGCATTAAGTAAAGTGCTTCTCTGTACATGGGATAGTTTTTAACTTCCTTCCTATTGAAGCCTCTGTCACCATACCTTTTTAGAGAACCCAATAATCCTCAGAACCTTCTTTATAGAGCCAGGACAATAGAATAAAAATCAAGAGCCCAATCTTGTATACAACTGGCAGACAAGATTATTCCTGGGTGAGATTTTCATGGCAAAGCTGCCAACTGCTCCTTGAGCAGAAGGTGGTTGTGAGTTTAGGAAAACCCTCAAATTGGATATCAGGCCTGAATATTAATGTCCAACCCCTATTGCACCAGATCTTAGATCACAAGTCTATCCGGATGGTCACTCAAGCCTTGGTCATCTCTCCTGTAGACTATTACAATATATTCTTCATAAGGATGTTCTGAAAGTTCATTTAGAAACTGCAACTTATTCAGAATATAGTGGACCAATGATGGACATAACCACAGTACAGTCATATAACATCTCCAATAATGAGTTGCATTTGTTGCCATTAGGTTCTGGGTGCACTTCAAGGTGTTGAACTCTATAATGTTCTTATATCATTGGCCCTGGTTATCTGAGACAAGCAAAGTTGGCATGCTCAAGATAAATAAAACAGTATTATATGATGAGACTCAGGAAGTGAGTTTTCTCTATCACTGAGCTTGCTTTCTGGAACAATAAGTCCTTCCTAAGATTCATATGAACCCTACAATCCCTTGTTTAAATAGTCATTAAAAACATGGATTTTATCCAAGGGTTTGTACTAGGATGGATGGCAGGGATTTTTATAGAAATACCTATGATAGATCATAGGTTTTGTTGCTGTTTCTGGTCATCACTGTTGTTACTGTTATAATATACTGTTTTTTACCTATTTTTGTCGTGGTACACTGCCAGAGTTTATAGCTGGAGAGTCTGATAAATTTGAGAAATAAATAAACTTTAGTTAAGCAGACACTGGGTTGTATTCCTCAAAATTATATTCTTCTTGCTAGGTTATTTCCCAACACTATGCACATTGCTTTATAATTATGTATTAAAGAGCTAAATTGTTTTCTACAAGTTGCCAAAAGTTTTCACTGGTTTTTAACAGACATGCATAATTTGGCTGATTATGAAATGGTTATTCTTATGTTCATTTGATTGCTCTGAACAATTACAAAGTGTTGACTGAAATATAAATGGTTAAAATACAGTTATATTGTAATTACTTAGAACACAGTTGTTTTCATTCGCTGGCCTTCCATCACAGTATGATTGCTTTGTGTGGCCTTTTGATATCTACATTTTATTTTTGCAGATACCTTAATTCACAATGAACTGGGTGAGGAAGCAGTTTCTTCCTGTAGTTCCTCAGATGACTGACATATTTTAAGAAAGGCACTTACAGGCATGTGCAACTGTTCCCCGGATGTACACACATTTTAACATGTCAGCTAGCAACATTGATCTAGCAATCAGTATCACTCCTTTGGTTAACATACAGTTGCCTAATTGCACCTAATTGCATCTACAGATTTCTACATTGTTTTTCACCATTGTGAGGGATGGGCAGGTTTATTTTACAATAATTGTTGATGCAGTCAATATTTATTTATTTATTCAATTTATATTACATCATCTTACTCATTGAGCATTGAAACTCAATAGATTGCCAGAGTTATGTATGGTACATAACTTGGTTTTATTATTAGATAGACAAAAGTAGACAACCGGACATCTCCAAAGGCCGGCAACACTAATTCTGGCTCAAAATAATGGTGAAAACCTATGTGGATTTAATAAAGCCAAGTAACCATTCTGAATTAATAACCTCCATCCACTGAAAAGACCAAAACCAAAAAAAAGTTCATGCTTTGGGAACTGATAATTTATTTATTTAATTTATTTATTTTTCTCATTACAATTGGAAATGCAGCATTTTCCTTTCATAGTTAAATATCTTTTGGGATGATAGTGCTGTTATAAAGACTTGCCAAGAAGGGACAAAGTATTTCATTTCTATCAACTAAGAACTTTTGGGAATACGGGTATGGGAGCTGGGCCGTTAATTTAACAGCATAAAATTTGAAAGGAGATGAATTTACATTCTTAAATAATACATACTTCATTCTTTTGGTGAGACCTGTTCATTTGCTCAGTGTGTTGAAAAGTTAAATTTAAAGGAGAGCAGTGTTTTTTATCATGTAATCATCTTTACTTGGTGTGATGCTCACATTTGTGAAAAATTAGGGCTCCTTTCCCCCCCCCCAGGAATACAAAGAAGAAAGCCAGTAAGTCCCATCACATTTACACATCCCAAGATGATTACCCGTTGGAGCTAGAAATAGGAAGATGATACCTAGCATACTAACATTCCCAAAGAGATATCAAGTGAAACAAATTCAGCAGTTTTGCTGTACTTTTTCTCAATATTATGCACAAGAACTGAGGATATGTTCCCCTCCATTATGGATTGCTGGTTTTTTTTCCTAGATGAAGCAGGTATTTCCCTGATAGTAAATTATGATTGTGCCAAAATGCCATTTTTTTTGTTCTGCAGGAGGTTGCTTAATGATGCACCAACCAGATGTGGACAGGTCATGTAAGCCAGCATGCAGCCAGTCCCATTCTTACTGTAGTGAGGTATGTGCTACTACAGGTCAGATTTCTGACATAGGGCCACAGTATCATTGGTCGTGCATCATATTAGAACAGTAGGAAAGCCAACAATGTTTAATTGGAAATCCTGTTGCAAGCACCAGCTTAAAGACTGGTGAAAATATTTTACCGTCTTGGCCATTATTTTACAGAGCTCCATTCTTATGCTTCATATTGTTTAATGAGAGTTCTGAGCATAACCTATGAGGAAAATTCTCTTTAGTCTTCTTTGTCAAGAGGAAGGCAGGCAAATAAAATGGCGTTAAACTGCTCACACCATTCTTGAAGAAATATGGGTAGATACATTGTTTAAGACTCTCTGACTCTCTAAACTCAAGTTGAGCTGTTAGTCAAAATGAAAAATCCATTTTAATTAGGAAAGGCTGTAAGCAGAGAGCAAAGCTGAATTATTGGAGACTGAATTACAGTATATGAGCTTTTGGGCTTTACCTGCATCCTTGTATATCTGCCCTAGAAGGAAGTTTTGCCAATCTTGATATTATATTTGCCATATCTGGCATGTAAAGGAGTTCCATCTTGTCTTGCCAACCTGTCATTTTCAATCCGTAGATCTTGGGGGTTATAGAAATTGAGAGCAAAAGGCTGGGTGAAAAATGAATAACCCTTTGACCTGCCCTGGACCAGTTCTGGCTGCCCCTAGTTCAGCTGAGTTACTCAGCCCTTGCTGTTACTTCCTAGCAGCAGGTCTCCTTCATCCTTGACTGGGATATTTCCAAGGTGCCTACTACTTATATGAGAATCAGGCTTAGACATACACTATAATAAAACACAAAGTTCTGCATTCTTGACTGCCCCAGTAGAAAAATCTTATACACAAAAATATGTTCAAAATGGCACACAACATTTATAGGCTGCAATGGGTAAAACAGGTATAATTATATTTAAGAACTGGGTGAAGGATTTTCAATATTTTATTCCTTTTAGTTGCACTCACATACACAACTATAAGCCTACTAAATGGCTTACATTGCAGTTTTTGTTTCTTGATTCAAAATGGAAGGGAACTACCCTATGGACTTTTTGTCCAGTATTTATTGTTGTCTTATGGGGAAGAGACTCCAGAAACATTAAAAATAAGTTCACAATCATGTGTCACTCTGGGGTCATGGGTTGTTCATCTGTGTGGTGCTATATTCTGTGGCTTTTGAAGTGATATGACTTTGCTACAATGTGTAAAACATTTGTTCCTCTGCAGACCAGAATGTGTGTTTGTGAACAAGGGTATACAGAAGTAATGTCTTCTAATGGCACACTTGAGCAGTGCACTCGCATTCCAGTGGTAGTTATCCCCACAGTGGATCATAAAGAAGATGTGAAAACTAGTCGAGCTATAAACCCCACACAGACACCTATCACCACACCAGGACGAGGAAGAACTTGGTTCCTCCAACCTTTTGCACCAGGTGAAATTTTGCATGGATAGTTAGTGATATTAGGTCACATAAATTGAATAGAGTAAATTTTTTGCAGACATTTATAGTATTGTATGATATTTTTAGAAGGTGGAGAGATAAGTGATTCTCAACCATACCTCAGGCCATTCCAATTGTTAATAGCATACAAAGGAGATCCCATGATTTTCCATCTTTTCTGAGCTCTTATAATACTACAAAAGCTTATTGGTTTATAGATACTTCCCTTCAGCATGTCAAAAATGATTTTGCACAAAAGCATTGCATAAAATAAATATTTATGGCACTATCTTGGACAAGGTTTAATCATCACAAAATTTTCTCTTGCACAGATAGTTGCTCTTTCATATGCCTAGCATGTAACCCTGTCTATAGGAATTACGTAGGAATAAGTTTTGCTGAATGTAGCTTGCACAGAACAGAACAACAAAGTTGGAAGTGACCTTGGAGGTCTTCTAGTCCAACTCCCTATTCAAGCAGGAAACCCAAAATCATTTCAGACAAAAGTTGTCCAATCTCAAAAAACCTCCAGTGATGGAGCACCCACAACTTCTGGAAGAAAGTCGTTCCACTGATTGATTGTTCTTATGGTCAGGAAATTTCTCCTTAGTTCCAGGTTGCTTCTTCTCTTGATCAGTTTCCATCCATGGCTTCTTGTCCTGCTGATTTCTGGTGCTTGCCTTAGCTCTAAATAAATATATTGTGACCAAGAAAGGAGGAGGGGAAAGAATTAAATAACATTATATAAAGCATGTACAAATTCACAATCATCAAATAAATCTAGTGACCCACGGGTTGGGGGGGGGGGAAATCCATTTGTTCAATATTTTTACTGGCATTCTTGAAAAAAAGCAGAAACATAACTATTCTCTTTGTAATGACTTTGTTTGAAATTACATTGATTTGATTGATAATAGGCAATAGAATCAAGCCATTTAAAAGACCTTAAAAGTTTTTAAAAACCTGAACTCCAGGCACATTCACAAATATTATGTCTGATACGAACACATTCCTCAATTTGGTGCTTGAATAAAGATTTTGTTCTTCATTCTTCACCATCTTTTCTATTGAGGTGCTGCAAGAAAAGATATAATTTCACTTACTAGCTAAGCAAACTTTGTGTGACATCAAAAATGCATCATTTGTTGATAATACTAACTGTACTTGAACAGACCTTGGATTACTCCTTTCTGAAAATATCTGATTGGCACTAATTTATGTACTAATGACTAACCAACGTTTATTTTAGATGGGAAGCTGAAGACCTGGGTTTATGGTGTAGCTGCTGGTGCATTTGTTTTGCTCATCTTTGTAATATCTATGGTCTATCTTGCCTGGTGAGTTTTATTATTTATTATACTTGGGGTTTTTCCTCAAAAATAGTATGCAGTAAATATATGAATAGGCTTATATTTTGCTTCAATTTATTCCTTCCATCTTAATACTGAATTGAATCCTTTTGTTGTCTTCTGTCTATTCAACCCAACTTTCAACTTCTCAATATGCATTAACAACAGCTATTGGGACCAGGAACTCCATCACTAAATAACATGGTCATAAAACAGTGTCATACTATGTCACATAGCGACAGCAATTCCAGCAGTCCCAATCACCGTAATGAAACAAAGATCATGTGGACCATTAAGTGAAGACCTCATGCAATTCCAACTTCCTGTCAGTTTGGGAAACTGGCAAGCAATGTTGGAAATCATGATCACTTTCTCGTAAGCAAAGTAATGACCACTCTGGTTGCCAGAGCGGTCCTAAGTGCCCCTCATTCAGTGTCATCATAACTTTGAACAGTCACTGAATGAATGGTCATAATCCAAGATCTGTACTGTTTTATATGTTTTTCACTTGCTTTCTTCCCCACCCAATTAAACACCTATATTTGTGCTTAATTACAGTGCAGATGCTTACTGAAAGGGGCGTTGTCTTACCTGAACGCCTTTTCTCAGCATGATGATGGAGAATCCACGGATGGGTTGTCTTAATCTATCTGCTCCAATTAGACTAAGTCTGAAATTTAGTACCGCCCCCTCTGTGCCAACTGCACCCCAGTTTTAGGCTAAGGCGATACCCAGACTTTAGTCCGACGCGTCTGAACAAATGGGGACCAGGCCAACTGACCTAATGGGAGGGAGTGGATTCTCCATCATCATGCTGAGAAAAGGCGTTCAGGTAAGACAACGCCCCTTTCTCCAGCATGATTGGATGGAGAACCCACGGATGGGACATACCAAAGCCCTGTGTCCCTAGGGTGGGGAATTAGATTGGGCCTGGTTCCCACCCAATGTTAATGCGTGTTCTAGGACCCTGCGGCCAAATGAAGCCGTAGAAGATGCATATATATCCCTCTTGTAGTGACAGACAAAGGAAGAGGGCGATGCCCATGTTGCTGCTCTACAAATTCCCTCTACGGAGGCCTGAGTAGACGAGGCAGCTGTAGTAGCTGCCCCCCGGTGGAATGGGCCGTGATATGCCTGGGATCTCGCAGTGACTGAGACTGGTATGCCAGAGAAATACAAACTCTAATCCACCTGCGTATTGTGGTTGAAGAAACCTTCTGACCTAGTGATGAAGGGTGATAGTACACAAACAGAGCCTCTGTTCTGTGGAAAGATGAGGTTCTCTGTATATAACAATATAAGCCCTGCGCACATCCGATTTGTTCCACTGAACCTCTATCTCATTAGATGGGTTAGGACAGAAGTCCGGCAAAACTATTTCCTGAGATTTAGGATACAAGGACTTGACCTTAGGCACGAAGGAGGGGCCTAGCCTAAGGGTTACCCTGTCCTTATGGAATGTACACAGGTCCTTCCTCACTGAAGAGTAGCCAGTTCAGATATCCTTCTCGCTGAAGTTACAGCAACAAGAAATGCCACCTTCATCGATAACTGTTTAAACAAACCAGTGTCAATAGTTCAAAGGGTGTGAAACAAGAACCTATAAACCTGATGAAGATCCCACGAGGGGTATCTATGTACAGTTGATGGTCTGACGTTGTTAGCTCCTTTTAGGAAGGAGCGTATCATAGGGTAATGTGTTAAGGATTCATTGCCACAGGAAATAACTGTGGCAAGTGATGCTACCTGCCTGCGGATGGTGCTTGTGGAAAGCCCTTTGTCTAGACCATCCCTCAGGAACTCCAAGATAACTGGCATTGAAACCGCCAAAAGGTCAATTTTTCGAACTGAACACCAATTACAGGAGTCTCTCCATGTGGCATCGTATATTCTATTCGTCGAGGGTCACCTAGATTGCTGAATCATAGCTATGACCCTTGACGAATATGAGTCTCAGCCTAAGGCCTGCCTCTCAAGTGTCAGACGGTTAACTGGAGTCATTGAGGGTCTGGATGGTGTAGTTCCCCCTGAATGTGGGAGATGCGATTTGCTGGGATCCTCCATGGAGGTGATACGGAGAGCTCCATCAGGTCGGCGACCAAGAGCGTCTCGGCCAATGCGGCGCAACCAGGAGGACCTCTGCTCGTTCGCGAAGGATCTTCCTGATCGTGGCAGGAAGAAACGGCAGAGGAGGGACTGCGGAGTGCATCTGTTCCCTCCGCTGATGGAGGTGGGAACCCAGAAAGGAATCTGGGAAGTTGTGAGTTGGTGGGGGAGGCAAAAGGTCTAAGGTTGGGGAACCAAACCTGTCCACGATCTCTCTGAACACCTTCGGATCCAGCTGCCATTCAGAATGATCCACAGTTGCTCTGCTCAGTGAGTCCGCCTGCTGGTTGGTCACTCCGGATATGTACTCCACCCTGATGGAGGGAAGATTCAGTTCCGCCCAGGACCCCAGCAATTTGGCCTCCTGCATGAGAGGCCTGGACCTTGTCCCCCCTTGTCTGTTGACATGGGCCTTGGCTGTAATGTTGTCGGTTAAAATCAGGACATGTTGGCCCTGTACTATATCGGTGAATCTCTTTAGGGCCATATGTATGGCTCTGAGTTCCAGCCAGTTTATATTGTTCCTTAGGTCCTGTTTGGACCACCGACCTTGAGCCCAGTGCGTGTGAAGGTGTGCCCCCCACCCAAACAGGCTTGCATCTGTGGTAATGGTAATCCTGTCTGGTTCTAATACTGCTCCCCGTGACAGCGCCGGGGAGTCCCACCATTGAAGGGAGTTCAAGTCTCTGAAATGGAAGGAGAAGCCATGTAATTCTCTGGCATGGAGGTATGCCCATGGCACAATTTGCACGCAGGATACCGTCTTCCCCAGTAGCTGTGATACGGAGGCCAATGTGATTACTCTGGCCCTTAGGATCCGACATACCAGAGTCTGAATAGAATTCCTTCGGTCCTGAGATAGGTAGACCGTACAATTGTCCGTGTCTATAACAGCGCCCAAATGGAGGAGCCGGGTTGTTGTATGACTTTTCTGGAAATTAACAGAAAACCCGTGCTCCTGAAAGACCTTGATGGCTAGGGCGAGGTCTGACTGAGCGTTTCGGAATGATGATGACTGAATTAGTATGTCATCTAAATAGCATTGAATTCTGATTGGAATTTGTCTAAGGTGGCTGCGAGCACTGCCAGTACCTTGTAAATACTTTCGGTGTCGATGAGAGGCCAAATGGTAGGGCTCTGTACTGGTAGTGGGCATAGCTGAATCTGAGGAATTTGCGGTGGTTAGGAAACATGTCTCAATTAGGTCTATTGAGGTAAGAAAGTCACCTTGCCTGATGCTGGCCAGGATTGATTGAAGTGGTTGCATCTTAAACTTCTTATACCTCAAGTAAGGTTTAGACCTTTCAAGTCTAAGATTGCCCTCCAGCCCCCCAAGTCTTAGGGATGACGATGAGGTTTGAGTAAAACCTTCGTCCTTCTTGGTCTTGTGTACTGGTTCAATTGCTCGTATTTGTAATAAATGAGCTATGGCATCTGACATAAAGTCAGCCCTGGACCTGCTCGTTGGGATAGGGCAAGAGCGGAATTGTCAGGTGGTTGAGAACAAATTCTAGTCTCAAACCTTGTTGACAGTGTCTAACACCCATGCATCTGTAGTGATGGCTGTCCAAGTGCTGGAATAAGGGACCAGCCGGCATCTGTAGTGGTGACTGCCCAAGTGCTGGAATAAGGGGCCAGCTGGCTTCCTATGGGAAGTGAGACTGTGAGGTCACTTGCCTCGTTCAGAGGAACGGCCCCTCGGTCTTGAAGGGGCCGCTTGGCCTGGATCTGTGGTCTGCTTCTGCATGCTGAACGATCCTGCTGTCGTTCTTGTCTCTGAAAGGAATAGAGGGATGCCTGGGCCCAGTCCCAGGATGGAGCTGGTCGAAAGGCAGCCTCCTGTAACTGCTCTGTGACATGAGTTAACCAGAGTTTTACGTTTGTCCTTACCTTCAGTTAAGTATGGTCCTAGTGCCTTACCAAAGAGATGTCCACCTGTGTAAGGTTTAGAGGCCAGACGCCACTTGGTCTTGGTGTCTGCTCGCCAATTCCTGGGCCAAAGGAACCTTCGTGCTGAGATGTCTGCAGCGATGGTCTGGCAGTGTATCTAGCCATGTGCAGAGAAGCGTCGGCTAGGTACTGGGATGTAGCCACTAACTTACCCAGATTTTGGTGAGCTCTGAGCTGGTCTGGAGGGATCCTGTCCTGGAGCTCACGTAACCCAAGGGCTGAAGCCCTAGCGAAGAAGGCCATGGACGTTGCCGCCCTTGTTGCCCAGGCTGATGCCAGATGGGAACTACGCAATGCGGAGTCAATCTTTTTATCCTCCGCTCTAAGTGCTTCATTTATGTCCCCAGGGATGTTAACATTGGGAGACAATGAGTTCAAGGCTCATCAATCTCAGGAATCTCCAATAGGGAGGCCAGGGAACGGGCAACATTGAATAATGTTCTCTCTACTGCACCGGGGCTTAAGAAGGATCCTAAGTTCTCCCATTGTTCTTGAACTATATTCAGAAAAAGGGGAGGGCAGGGAATATTGTTCTGCGAGACTGAGGGCTTGGTGTATATGGCGTGGGGACCCCTGGAGGTGGGGTCTCCTGTTCTTGGGGGAGGTTTGCACTAGTGCAGGCCCTGAGTAGCAGGGAATTAAAGAATGAATGGTCAAAGAGACCGACAGGAGGGGTGGGGTCAGAGGGAGTGATGCCCTCGTCCTCAAACAAAATCAGGCCAGATTGTTCAGCCCCTGTAGATTCCAAATCCGATGAGGGATCCTCCATCAAATCTGGAGATTGTGGATGATACGTGGCCTGGGGGGGTGTCTGTGGGGTGTTGGAGGCCATAAATTGAGCCACAGCCTGGGCTATCATGGACTGGAGGAGGTTTGGGTTCAGGGCCTGGTTCTCAGGAGGGCGAAGTCCTGCTGCAGTGGGAGTGAATGTGGCCTGGGGCCCTGAGGTGTCCTGACCGGTTATACCCCTCCCTGAAGCCACTGTTAGGTTTGAATCTGACTCAGGAATTCCCCTGGGGGGAGACCAGGCCCCTGGGGCTGAGGCACTGTACGAAGAAAGGGGCTCCAAAATAGACCTTCCCATCGTGTCTGTCAGATCTGGGGAGGCCGCTCTCAGTCTTTGGCACCCTTCCTCCCTCTGTGGCTCCCTGCTTGGCCGGGCTCGCTTGGTGGTGCTCTTACCACTTGCCTCTGATTGGCGACTCCTCTTGGCCGGCTCGCTGCCTTTCTCTGCCATGATGAGTTGCTCTGGTCTCAACCTTGGCAAAACGCCCCCCTCGGCACTGTACTTCACCAAGGGATTCTACAGAGATACTTCAGCCCAAGAGGGGGATGGGCGGGGAGTTAATGGGCACCCCGATCACTTGGGATCGATCCGGCCCTCCCCGGTCGAACCTGCTCTCTCGACGATCCTGCCACCGATGATGTAATACTGCCTTCAGAAGAAAGTTCCAGGCAGTCTGGCCTCAGCCACACACAAAATGGCCACCAATGACTTCAGGCACACTCAAAATGGCCACCGAGGCTTCAGCCCCACACAAAATGGCCGCCGGTGACTTCAGCCACCCACAAAATGGCCGCCAGTGACTTCAGTCACACTCAAAATGGCCGCCGAGGCTTCAGCCCCACACAAAATGGCCGCCAGTGACTTCCGCCACTCACAAAATGGCCACCAAGGGCCTCAACCACATACAAAATGGCCACGGGGGGCTTCAGCCACACCCAAAATGGCTGCTGGGAGGCAATTCAAAATGGCGGCCGCCAATTTCGCGCCCTAAAAAACGGCCGTTGGAAGAAGGACTTGAGGCCTAGGGTCTAAGCTGCAACGAGCCCTCGTTCAGGTGAATCGCCTGGGCTCCTAAAGCAGCTGGTGGCATGTGATTAGGCCGGCTGGAAAAGCTGTCGTCCAAGGCCTGACAGGCCCTCCCGACTCCGAAAATTGGGAGAAGGCCTTGAGGCCTAGGGTCTAAGCTGCAACGAGCCCTCGTTCAGGTGAATCGCCTGGGCTCCTAAAGCAGCTGGTGGCATGTGATTAGGCCGGCTGGAAAAGCTGTCGTCCAAGGCCTGACAGGCCCTCCCGGCTCCGAAAATTGGGCCGCGCCCAAATTCTCACCTGCTGCTCTCTGCTGGGGCCGAGGGACCTGGGAAGGCTCCCTCCAGGCTTGATGAGGCTCTGAAAACGACCTAAATCAAAGGTTTGATCTTGCTGTCCCTAACTGAGGGAAAACAAAGAAGGGAAAAGTTTCCCCCCCCCCAGAGGGAGAGGATTGTGAGTCTGTCAGCCTGAATAGGTTTCAGACTGGGATAATTGATCTTTCTTCTAGATATAATCGATTCTGAATCAATAATAAAGTAACAAATAATAATAATAGCCTGAGCTAAGTAATTAAATAGAATTAAACAGTCTTCTGCTCCAGGAGCGAAGACAAAACGCGTCTTGGGGCAAAGAGACTAAGTCTAAAACTGGGGTGCAGTTGGCACAGAGGGGGCGGTACTAAATTTCAGACTTAGTCTAATTGGAGCAGATAGATTAAGACAACCCATCCGTGGGTTCTCCATCCAATCATGCTGGAGAACTACCTATACATACATATAGATGTATAAACACACACACATATATATGTGTGTGTTTATGTGTGTATATATACACACACACACACACACACACACACACACACACATATATATATATATATATATATATATATATATATATATATACACATCACTAAGCATCTGTATTGTAATTAAATATATATAGCATTCATATACCGCTTCATAGTACTTTACAGCACTCTCCAACAATCTGGATCCTCATTTTACCAACCTCAGAAGGATGGAAGGCTAAGTCAACCTTGAGCTGGTCAGGATCAAACTCCTGGCAGTGGGCAGAGTTAGCTTACAATACTACATTCTAACCACTGCACCACCATGGCTAAATAGAAAGTTATTTTGAAATGATAAGCCAGTTATTGCTATGGAACTGTTAACACAGGAGATGCAACAGTTCATTGGTATCAGTATCATCTGAATTCAGTAGGGGTTAATAAATGTGATTGATAAAGCTGTTGACGAAAGCACTCCAAATGAGTTGATCACAGACTTCCAACTATGGAGCCTTCAACAAACTCCATATCCTACTGAGCTCTTTTTCAAAGGCACATTCACTGCTTTTCCAGTTATTTTCCCAGATTTTTTTTTAATCTTCATTGGCAAGCAGTGAAACAGAATAAAGATCAGTTAGGTTCCAAATTGATCCATACTTTTGGAAAGTATGTAGCAAGGAAGATAGCTGGAATGGAACCTTCCATAAATGTCTGAAATAAACTAATAACAAAATAATGAAAAAATGTAGATTGGAACATTATGGCTCAAACCCCAGCTTGTGTTCCATCACACACAAGAATGCAATTATTCACTTGTCTCTCCCCAAAGCTCTTTCTGCTACCCCCACTTACAATCACATAGAGGTAAAGTCTCATTTGAGTCCAACTCAACTCCTGGTACCTTTTCCAGACAGTACCTTTCTTGCCAGTACAATGGAAATGGGTTGCTATTTTTTTTTACTTCCCTATCTAATTTATATCCTTAATATCCTAATTTTCTTCTTAGGTGGCAGGATGGTGGGTTTTCTAAATAGATTGATCAGGTGACTGTCCAGAGCTACAGGGTGGTAACCTAATTATTTATTTGTGTCTGACATGTAAATGCATTTGTAATCTACAGATTTTTGCTGTTTCTTTCCTTCAAAATCTTGTAGATAACAGCTTACATATCTGACCCAAACCAGTTTAAATCAGAACATTATTAAAAGTGAGAATTGCTTAAATCCATGTTGCCTTCTCATCCTGGATGAAATGAATAGAAAACCTTTCTGTCTGTTAGCTTAATCTCTTAGATTGGTGACTGTTTATTTTTGCTCATTGCAGTAAAAAGCCAAAGAAGCCACAGAGGAGACAGAATAACCGTCTGAAACCTTTAACCCTGGCTTATGATGGAGATGCAGACATGTAAAATAGTTGTTTTCCATTCTTTAAACTTTTGAAACAGTAGTATTGAAAAACCGCATGCACATTGTGGACATTACCAACAGATGTTACACAAGAAAAAGGAAAAGAAAAAAAAAGATAAGATGGATGGCCATGGATGAAATCTTTGTTCTTCATCACCAATTGGTACAGCAAATTCCAATGGTCATTTTCAGTTGTAAGCACATCAGCTGAGCATCTTTATGCGGCACTCTTTGAATCATACGAACTATAAAACCACTTGCATATTATGTTGAGATTTGGGAGTGTTGATACCAGAACAGTCTGCTGCATTAATCTAACTTTACTCAGTAAGCATGGGAAGATCATACCAGATTGTCTATAATGCTTTATATCCAAGGTATATAATATTCAGTTGCATCATAGGTAAAAAAAATCTTTCAAACGATATACTGGTTGAAAATCAAGTTAGTGTTTAGCATCTTGTAAACTTTAACTGAGAATAACAAACCATTGAACAGGTTTTAGCATTTTTGGATGACAGGAGGCAGTTTTCTGAACTAAGCTTTCAAAGAGATAAAGACTTGCAAAATTCTTGTCTTTTTTACCAGTCCCAGGTACGGAAGCACTACTACCACACACATTTATCAAGGAGTTAAGCATCTTCAGATTCAAAATTTTATACAAGTTGTCTCAACATTGAATATCTATGTGTAATACTTTTTACTTTCTCTAACTCTCAAACTGTTGCCTGGAACTTTTTTTGCTACGGATAAGGCAATATATATATATATATATATTGCACTATATTAGTGCCGCATGATATGCACTTATTAATGAGTATTGCCATAGAAACTGTCTCTTTTCAATAAGGGTGATGGTGAAAATCCTGATCAGACAGACAGTTGTCAGTAAATTTTTGATTCCTGATAAAAGTAGAGATCAGTTTCCAAAATGTTACTGGATAGACCAGCTAACACAACTACTGTTTATATACCAGTCTTGTAAAAGCAGCTGTTTTTTAGTCAAAATGCTGGCAGTAATGTAAGTGTCTACTTTCAGACTCTGGCGGACTTCTACAGTTAGTAGATTTTCAAGTTGATTTCTTATTTCTTTGAAGGTTGTAAATGACTAGATTTTTATATTGCTAACTTTATAAAAAAGAAAAAAAGAAAAAAGTGGTTGTGCGGTAATCTTGGGAAAAATACTTAATTAAACAGTGTCCCAATATGCTCAGTGGAAGGAATATGAATTTACTACCTATTTTTCTCCTGCTAATTGAAAATATTTCATTGCTGAAGGATTGATAGTCCTGTTCTTACTATTTTGGATAATCTGATACAATCTTGAGTTTGCTTGATTTCTTTCTTTTTTCTTTTTTGGGTGGGACATTTCAGGACAATGGCTAATATAGACTATTTTTAAAAATATATCCTGATTCATCATTGTCACGTACCTAATCTAAGATGGAAACTGTAAAGTGCTCATGGAGCTTTCTCACTTGAAATGCCTCTCTAGTCATTTTAAGGCATAGAAGTGATATTTTCACCATTCTTTTGAACTGAACCATCATAGTACAAGCTTTTCCTCCAATGTGCAACTTTTTATATAATCATTCTGGTAATAGCTGATTCATTTCTTTTATCTGCTTACATTCTGAGGTTTGTATTAAAAATGAATCCAATTTTATTCCTATTCAGAACCATTTAACATTTCCAAAAAATAATGTCCATTTAAGATTGTGTGTATGTCTATATATATCTAGTTCTGAACAGATAAATAAGCAATATAGCTCATCAACTTTATCAGACCTGTTACACATAATAGTATTAGTTCTGACACCTCAGGTCTATGTCAATAAGCTAAATCTTATGCCTGGAGCATTATGTAGTGATTAATTAAATCAGGCAATGCACTGCCTATTGCTCCCTATTCAGATCCTTGCCAGGCTTCCTGACTCAGCAGGCTATTTAAAAACACGTTTTTGTAAAAAAAGAAAAACAGTACATGGAAAAATGGCCCCTGGATTGTGAAATTATCTGTGGTAGCATATCAAAATCAGCAAGATAATAGATGTGATTTTGTGATTAAAGTCCTATTCTTTTATAAGTCACCCTCAACTTATACTTATTCATTTAACAACAGTTTGAAATTACAATGGCCTCTGAAAAAGTGACTTATGACCTGTCCTCTCACTTAGACAGACACATAAACCCTGTGGTTATATGATCACTATTTGGCCATTCATCAACCAGCTCACCTTTACAATAGTTGCAGTGTTTTGTGGTCACTTGACCACCTTTTCACCCTGACAGCATTCCTACCCAGCTTCCCAAAAAATTGAGAAAGCCGAATTCACTTAATAACTGCATGGTTCATTTAATAACCATGTGAAATTCACTTAATAACTGGTGATTCACTTAACAATTGTGGTGGAAATGGTTTTAAAATTGGGTCCGGTCCGGTGTCGTTTACTTAATGACTGCATTGTTTAGCAACTGATAATCCAGTTCCAGTTGTGGCCATAAGTGAAAGGCTGCCTATATATGTACAGGCTTTGATTGTGATACTGCACATAACATGATATGGGACGGTCTCCAGAGCAGCGGCTCTAAGCCTTATAGGATGCAACAGCCTCAACATCTCTAATGGTGGGAATGATCTTGAGAGAGGTGGGGGGGGAGCCACAGCCAGGCAACAATTGGATAAGAGGCATCTGAGCCTGTAGAAGGAATGTGGGCATGGCAAACATCTCGGAAGGGACCCTTTCTCGTTTCTTGGACTGTAAAGGCAAGGAGAGAGTAAAGTGTTTTCAGACTTGCAAGCCTGATATCAGTTTTGCAAGGCAGTCCACAGAGGGAGCACACCCAATGACCTAATTATGCTTTATTGTAAGTTTACATTAGCAGAATCTTGTAAGTCCCAAGGTCATTCCCACATGCCGTAATGACACCTCAAGGAGGGCTGTTTTACACTTGTATGCCTGATGAGTACTTTGAACAAGCTCTTCATTTGTGCAGCCTTCCTTTACTCAACTATAAGAGAAAGTATGAATTAGTATTCTTAAATAATCCATCAGTGAAAGTAAATTCTTCAGACTTGTGTAATTATTGGAGAATGGGAGGCTTTCCATTCTCCATAAAGAAGTATATAAATTATACTGTATCTAGGCTGGAGCAGAATATTTTGGTCTCCAGAAAGTTTTGGATTTTGGATGTACTTGCATCACACTCCTAATCTTCTCTGACATTCCTTTTTTCAGTCCAGCATCTGGGGAAAACATCACTGGTAATGGAGGTAAGACTATAGACATTACTTATGGTCTCTGGGGCCAACACTATTTGTGGGAATTAGGCACCTACTGTATATCTCCTCCAAAGCCTTCACTCTGCTACACCTATTCTGGGTGTGGAGTGGTTTAGCCCAGTCTTAATCTTGATTCATGTTCTGTCCACTAATATGCTGAGAATTCTTCTATACAACCTAGCCATAATATTTTCAATCTTGATACAGGTTCAGAATCTATCTACTCTAATACTGATTATGCTATTTTAAAAAGTGCTTCTATATGAGGTGAATCTGCAGTTATCAACATGAAGGAGGAATGTTCTAAGCATCCTTGAGCAACAGATGTTTGGAAAATATAAACAATTCAACCAGTTTACTAACATTAACTCCCAAAGGTACTATCCAAATAGAACCACCAAACTTGATTATATTCACAGTGTAATCTTAACATGGTCATTTGGAAGCAAGTCAAATGTGTTCAGTTGAATTTAGTCTCAAGTAAGGAGTGCAGCCCGGAAAGGTAAGATGTGTGAAATACTTAGAGTTTTCATTTAATGTAAAGACTTTTTTTTAAAAAAAAATCATCATTGGGCCAGCGAGAAAGTCAGAAACGTAGCCTGGATTGTGTTAAATCTAGCAAACAAAAAGTAGTATTAAATCTGTGATTGCAAATATTTATCTTTATGAGATGAAGTTGTTTTTAAAATCTGTTTCTACAAATCCAGTGCTTAAATCGGCCACAGCAGTAAATTGTTAACTTGTAAAAATAATATTTTCAGTGATCCTACATCTTTAATCCATCCTTGAAATACTGAGTGTGCATGTTCTTAATTCTGTTCTGTTTGTAACTTCAGTTTATAAATGGTAGTTTTTAAGTATGATTACATTTGCTGGTTCTTCCAACATTTTTCAGTTTTTAAAACTTCACTTTGTTACATATGTTTTAAGTATTTTTCCCCAAACGTAATGCTGTAAAATGATTAATTTTAAATCATGTAAACAACATTGTAAAAGAAAGTTTTGGAAAGAAAAGAAATATTTTCTTTTTAAAAATTGTGCTTACTCAAAGTAAAAAAAAAGGAAAATTCTTTTCCATAATGTTCAATGCAATCCTAAGAAATTAGTCCTGTTGCATTCAATAGGGTTTATATTCACCTAAGTGTACACAGGATTGCAGTCACAATTTACTTGAATTTTCTGCTCTCTGTTCCTTAGATTATGAACATGTATGACTGGGGAAATGTTTACCTTTTGGTTAATTTGTAAGCAGTGTAAGGCATCTTCATTTTTTAATTATGTATTTTTCTTTTTTAATGGACACAGCTGCAAATGTGTGTATATTGCCACCAAATTTTATTCAGTTAATGTGGAACACATGAAAATGTAAATGTACTTACATTTTCAAATGGGATATTTGTACATAACTGAGATGATGCAAACAATAAATATTAACACAAAATGGATAAGTGAGTTAATTGCTTTGTTGTGTTGCTGTGTTGGGGTAACTAGCTGCAACTTTCATCCTTCAAGAATGAAACACTAGTAATAACACTGTATGCCACCAATTGTATCAAGGTCCAGGAATTCATCATCATTCATCTCTTTTAAACTAAAAGTTAGATACTTTGAATGTCCATATGATCGCCATAGCTGGGCACAAACACCTTCTCCACTTACATATAAGAAGAGACAATAGGTGGTAATTGTTTGGACGCTTCCAGAAAAAGAACATTTTCATAGATGTTCCAAGGGCAGGATGTCTCCTAACACTGTAACAGTACTACTAAAATGTCCATGGGAAGTCTTCCTTTTCAGATCGGTTCATACAATATAACTGACCAGGAGGGATACTGGCCACAGAAGAGATGATTATGCAGTGGAAAACTAAGCATTCAACTTTCTCTATTATGGGAAGCCCAAATTTCAGATGGCTTCCTAGTTGTTTGTAGCTGTTGAACATCTCTCAAGAATTCTTGATTGTTTTTCATTGCTTATTTTCTTTGGTTGGGATTTCAGGGTATATATAATATATGGATGTCTGCGATTGTCTGATTGACACTTCTGGCTATTTTCCATTTCCATGGTGGTAAAATAATAGTCAACTTAGTATTTTTTAATTTGTCCCCAAGCGGCTATTTCTTTTTTCTCCTCTGATGCCTATTTTGAAAGTTCTCATTTCTAAAATCCCACTGAGAATTATTTAAAATCATTCAGTTATACTATATTGTGGGCCACTGACCCAGACTTCATTAGAAAAAGAGGGAAGGTAGTATGTAGCACAAATTATAATATAGTATGCATAATAAAAGACTATAGTCTTGCCTAATCTACTTTCCTGTCAACAGCATGCAAATTCTACAGACTACAAATATAAATTTTGCAACAGCAGCAGTTATTTTGGGATCTTTATTCATCCAAAGATACTGTACATATAATTCTTCCATACAACCTAAAAATGGACTACAAAGGAAGTTAGTAATTCATGGCAGGGTTGTAAAAGTGGTGGATAGGAAGGTATAAGCCTTGGGCCATGTTTTCCTCATCTACCACTTTCTTGGAAATAGACTTTTTTTGTGGCTCTTCTATCTAGTTCTTCCACCAGGCCTTATTGCAGACATGTCAAACACAAGGCCTGGGGGCCGCATGCAGCCCACGAAGTGGTTTCATGTGGCCCATGAAGCCATCCTGGAAACAGTGAGAAAATGGCCCCCTCTGCTTGGCCCTGGCCCAGGCCAGCCGGGAGCCAATGTACAATTTTGTGGTGGCCATCTATGCTGAAATGCATTCAGTCTTAGCTCCACAAGGCTGCCTGGAAACAGTGAGGAACCAGGAGAATCTTGAGCAGCAGCCTTGAGGAAGTGGGGCTGGGCTTGGTGCCGTGGATGCTCAAGGGCCAGGCTTGGCATTTGACCTCTGCTGCCCAGAGCTCTGGGCAGCCCACACCACCATCCAGCCCCCGCGCATGGCCTGAGAGGAACAGTGAGGCTCCTCCACTGGACCATGCCTTGGCACTTGCCCTGATTCCACCTCCTTCTGCCAGAGACCCTCATATCTGTCCCATTCCTGCCCAGGCCCCCACAGGCACCCTTAACGTGAACAATGTAGAGCTGGCCACACCCACCCAGTAGGCCACACCCACTCCATCCATGCCCACCCAGTAGGCTGCACCCACCCTGGCCACACCCACCCCGCCCCCTGAGGGCAACCGCAATGCTGCTGTGGCCCTCAACGAAATTGAGTTTGACACCCCTGCCTTATTGGTTTGTTGATCAAAGTATAAGATGTAGATGAAATCTGCACAAACTAAAATGAAAGGTCATGCCCCCTTCTGCCACTCCATCCTTTGCAAGAGATCTTCTGAAATAAACATACCAAGGGAAATGGGGAAGAAGATGAAGATAGGAAGCCAAGGATTGCACCATTTTGACAATCATACTGGAATTACAGTGTAAGCTGTACAATAATGAAGTCAATACAACATGGGTAAGGGTAGCAACTGCTTTGATGCCCAAAAGCACAGGCCTATAGTCAGTCTCCCATTTCTTAAAAAGCACCCAAACTTTGGCGGTGCTCTGCTGAAAAATCAACTGTCACCCAGAAGAACCAAGAGGACATAGAAGGGAAGCAGATAGCTTTAACGCCTATTCACAAGGGCAAGCAATAGATGGCAGCAACAAGCTCTAAAAATTTATTGTCAAGTGGTTGCCTAGAGTTTGGGCCCCCTGATATGTACTGATACAAATGTCAATTCTGTATTTTTGCCATCTACCCACCTGCCCACCCTCGGGAATGCCCCAAGTCTCCAGTGTCTCTGCTGGCATTCTTTCCTCCCAGTGACAGCTTGTGTGCCAGCTACAGACAGCAAAACAGTTTGCTCCCTCAAATGATTCCACTATTTCTTTAACTGATAACAAATGTAATGATGGAGATCTCATCCAAAAGGTTTCCTTGGGGCTCTTAAGCCCCTGCTCTAAAAGAAGCTTCAGGCAAAGATTTCCACAAATTGAACTCCTGGTGGCTATCTGCAGCTATCCATCTCCTTTGCTGGAGAAAGTTTTTATTCATGCCCTCTGGGAATGTCATTACAGCATCTCAATCAAACTTAAGCTATGCTGTTTCCTGGTCATCTTGCATTCTAGCACCAAGTCTGACCTTGCTTAAATTTCTGAGATCACCAAGGTTAGATGCTGCTTCAGAAAATGTTACACATTTTTTAAAATCCTATTTCTTTTTCTCAAAGCATTACTCCTTGAACTTTCTGAACCATTCTCACTTCCTTTATCACTAAGTTTATCATAACCCCGGGACATCCTAAAAACTTAAATTATGACCCACGAGCATTAAAAAAATAGCCCCCTTCACATCCCCCCCCCGTTTAATGCATATCTGATTTTTTTTCTTTTCCAGGAACACTAATGATGAATCACTTTACAGCTGCTTTACTCGGTCCTAATTCTGTTGGTTTTAAATGTTTGTTGCCCAGAATTGTAATTACAAGATGGGCACCTACCATATATAAACTGAACAAACAAAAACAACAATAAAACCCATTTTGCTTTTTATTTAATGTGTTTATTTATCAGATTAATACACCTGACCATCTCACAAATTAGACTTTGGGCAGCATATAGTAAAACAAAACAATTAAAATAAGTCTTAATGTTAAAAACGAACAAATATAGACAAGATTGTGGGACAATGCAACACAGTTGTGGGCTCCCTATAAATATAAATGGATCTTGTATAGTTGAAACCATTTTGTTTGTTTGTAATTTAATTAAAATCAGTATGAATTTAAATTGAAGCAAAGAAGTGAGATGCCATGTTTTGCTTCCAGAGCAATTTGTCAGTGCAACAAAATCATAACTAAATCAAATAAGAGCCAGATGCAGTTGTGGTGAGACTGCCAAATATCTATCTATAAGTCGATATTGGGCTGCATCATTATACATATTAAAAATCATATTCTCTGCCTTCATCCCAATCAACCTCATGAGTTGGGAGTAGGGGCCCAAATGGGGTCTTGTGGTTGTTGGAACAAAAGGGCTACTGTTCAGATTCTAGTTTAGTCAGTGTTGAAACAATTATGAGTTAAACCTTTAGCTCCACCTCCCACCTTTGCTATCCCTCTTTTGCAGCTCTTAGACTATTCTCCAACCACAACAGATGGAAAACATTGGTAGAATTGTCAATCTTTTTGAGAAGGAAAGTGAATAAAAACTTACCATAAGAGCTAGACTACGCTTACTAGTGTTTTAAGGAAAGAACAGAAAATCCTAGCCAAAGCACCAATAAAAGCCTATGCATTTTGCACCATGTTTGGTTCACTTGGCTTCAACCTCCTCAAGATATTGAATCTCCTGACTCCTGCTTAGTTTTGCTTGAAGCTTTACTTTGTCCACTACAGAGTGACTGGGCTTCATAATCCCTAGATTCAGAATCAGGTGTATACAATGTCCCACAGCATCAACCAATGTGAGAAATGATGAGGGATGCCAAAAGTGATATTTCAGAAATTTCTGAAAGGTTATGGCTCTCCCCAGGG
The DNA here is from genome assembly GCF_016545835.1 of Crotalus tigris. NCBI lineage: Eukaryota > Metazoa > Chordata > Lepidosauria > Squamata > Viperidae > Crotalus > Crotalus tigris. The sequence continues at coordinate 685,700 of NW_024096692.1, forward strand.
TAGCTCTGGATACAAGTCGTTTCCCAATTTGTACATACTTGGGAAAGAAAATGAAGTGTTGAAAAATGGGCATGGCTTTCAGATATGGTGAGAGTGCTAGCACTGTGACAAGAAAACAAAGAGAAGATTATGCATGTCATGTTGTACACCAGTTCTTTTCCCCCATCCAAACCCCTTTTTTTCCTGTCCTCTCACTGAGAGATGAACAGATGGCCCTTTTCCCCCTCAGCTGGATATTTACCTCATTTGTATTGATTGGGCTGTCAACTTTAATTCACTTCTGAAGTCGCAACTCAATGCTAATTGGTTTTAATGTTGCCAGAATGGAGTTTGTGTATATATTGGAAAAGGCATCAGCTGAAAACTCACAGAGCACAATAGTCCCACAATAGTTAAATGGACTCTTAAAGCAGCTTTAGAGTGACATGTCAATGATTTTTATGAAAATAATAGACTCTCTGATGTGTCTTGAGTGATAGGCTTTAGCACCATAATGCACTATCCAACCTATTCAATTTAAGTTTTTGGAATCAGTAACACATCCTTGCCCCAAAATGATAGCCTGTTAAAAATAGATTAAGATTGGCTAGAAAAGATGATGTAGCAGATGGCAGCATCCTTTGATTTCAATCATGAAGTCATTCAATGTGGCAAAAATACATTCAATTGAAGTAAAGGATGGGTTATTATAGGACAAAACTTGCTGAATATATATTTTTGTGCCAATGGAAAGGGTAAAAAAAGAGGAATGAAATCTTTGCTCTAATTAGAATCCTGGAGAAGCCAATTGTTCTTGCTTTGAATTCTTGGCAGATTTCATTTCAGTCCTTCAAGATTCATATGAAGCTTAGATTTTCTCAACCTGATAATTTGCAGATCAGTTGCGTTTCAGAAATCCCAGCAAAGTGACTAATGAAGTTCAAAACCTGTGGCCGTTTCATGCAGGTTTGATAGGACCTAAAACTGAGTGCTGATGGCCATTACTGAACTGAAGAAAATTGATCTAAAGTAACAAAATGAAAATATGGGTCTGATTTTTTTTTAAAGTCCCTTCTGTCTTCCAAGATTCTCAGAATGGCATAATAGTTTTTTTCTAGATTCTATGACTGTGTTCTTCAAACTTGCCATCTTAAAGTTTGCAAAAGTACGAACTCCCAGAATTTCCCAGCTATCATGATGGTTGGGGAATTCTGGGAGTTGCAATCCCTGCAATTTGCCAGAATTGAAAAACACTGATCTATAGGTGGCAACATTTTTTCATACTGAATAAATATACTCCAATTCCTCCTTTTAAAGCCTGAGATTAAAAACATGTTTTTCCAAAAAAGAATAATATTCACTTAGTTTTTTATAACATGTTAGCATAATTTCGTTTTTTTAAAAAAAAGGATCACTTATATCAAATAGTGCTGGATCATTTAGCCTGAGAAGTGGAGTTAGCAGATATTTGAACAGGCAAAGGAGGACAACTGCAGGAAAAAGAAGACATGTTAGTTTTTCCAGCATCAGAAAACATTGTTTTTGATTTGCAATATAATCATTATTTTGAGAAACATTTGCTAGAAGTAATGTAAAATTCATAGTGATTCACTTTTCCAATTTTACCATAGAAATAAATGACAAATCTACAGATTAGAGTGAACATTTGAAAGGTTTGGATTCAAACCAGGAATAAATAATGTAAATCTAGGCAGTAGAGTCTGTTAGTGGACAATGAAAAGAAAGAAGCAGGCAATTTAAAAAGTGACAATATATAAAATTTTGAACTACTGTTGTGGTTCATTTAAAAAAAAACTGACACTCCAAGCGGGACAATATTTTATTTTAAGACTATGTTGCCAGATGGAGGAAATCTGGTAATCCCAACACACAGACAAATTCTCCTGCGTTTTTGCTATCAGGTGTTTTACAGCCTAAAACTTTCAAAGAAGTGTGTAGCATATACTATTATTGCACATATGAGTGATGAGTAGCCAAGAAATATATTTGATGAATTTGTCTTTAGTTTCTTTCTAGCTTTTTCAGAAATCTTAGTTCCCATTCATTCCCAAAGACAAGCATCACATGTGAACTCCTCAAATGAGACTGTTACAAATTGGGAATGTGGAAGGTTTCAGCATTATTAGCAAAGTGTGCAACTAAGAACATAGGTAGTTATAAAATAAAGCAAGCCACAAATGCCACAATGAGAATTTTTGGACATCCTTGGTAAAACAAATAAACAAAAAATAAAAAGCAATCAAAATTCTCTTTTACAGAGGAAAAAAACATTTGTAAAATTGCAAAGCAGGTTTTTAGCTTGATTTATTAGTTTCCCAAGATTATACACATTATATTCATTTTATTATATATTTCATGTTTGAAAAATACTTTGTGTTAATCCAGAGTCAGAGGTGCTGAAAGTGAATTTCTTCTTTGAGGACTTTGAGATAGAAAGATCTTTGCAGTCAAAGTTTCAACATAATTAAAATAATGTTTAGTTGAGACTCAAAACATGAGGGAGAAGCCAGTTCGCACCAGTTCGACAGAAACGGTAGTTAATTTTTTTGTTGCCCAGGCCCAGAATGGACTTCTGGAAGTGGCAGCCACACAGAGAACTGGTTGTTCACCTATCTGAATCCCACCACTGGGGAGAGGTAACAGATTTGGGGGGTTCCTAGGAATCCAGATGTCTCCTTTGTGAAAGGAAGTCAGCCATTATTCTGTGAAAAAACAGAAAACAAAGGGCATTTGAGTATCTGATGAAACTGGGGATTTGTTAGGCATTTCTTTACTGTAGATCCTACCTGGTCTCTCAGTGATAGCAAAAGAACAGCTGTTTTAGTGAGAAGTTGTAAGTTATTGCCCTATTGATGAGTTCTGGAGAAGATACAGAGGTACATCCTGCCTCTACAGAAGAAACAGAAATATGTGTCCCCAGGGGGTTGTAGTGGCCACAATTCTTGCAATTGGGAATGAAGATCTGATTTTGACAGACAACTGGTGAACTGATTTCCAACTGAATTCTCTAGGTCAGAGGAGGCAATCACTACTGATATTAACTAAGTAACCTTTGATACACTTTGCAAAAATGATGTGTGGGAATTACAGAGAAATAATTCTTTTCTCCTGCCTGCCTGCCTTTGTAGGTAAAGCTGTTGATTCCATGCAGTTAACTTAATATATTGCTGCTATCAGACTAACTTGAACAAGACCATAATAACATAGTAACAAATATCCTCTGCTGACTTTCCAATAATCTGTTTTAAAAATGGCACTTTTATAGATCAATAGTTTGGGACAAAAGCAACTTTTGGTTAAAAAAAATATGGTCATCTACCAGTGGGGAGAAGGAAGGGGTGGGGGAGACAAAGATAAGCAATGTCTAATAGAGAGTGGGGAGGAACCTCATCAGTTTTCTAGTGAGTAAACTGATTTTAATATATTGCCAGAGCCCGTCAAAAGTTTATGAAAATGCCCATAATCTACTGCATTTATTATTAAAAAGTGACTCCAATATATTATTTCTTGAGCCACAGCAACTACCTGAAAATATAGCCAGATATCTAGACCAGGAATCTCCAAATTTGGCAACTTTAAGACTTACGGACTTCAACTCCAGAATTCTTCAACCAGCATGGCTGGCTGAGAAGTTCTGAGAGTTGAAGTTGAAGTTTGGAGACACCTGATCTAAACAAATCAGGATTCAAATCCACGAATTTCTACATTTAAGAACTGTGGTTACTGATCTGTGATCTCTCTATTGGTGTTAATTAGATGTCTTGATCCCAAAGGCTAGCCACACAATAGCCTTTGTAAAGATTAAAAATACCATTTGCAAATGTCAGAATTCTAAATGAATTGTTTGAAATGCATATAGTAGAAAAATAAAGTGTTGTTTACATTTCCACAAGATGGCAGACTTGTCCAAATTTCCTGACAATATTGTTTTTAACACAAGGGTGATAAAGTGTTGGCTCTTAACACACCAGATTTAACTGTGGTTAAAAAGAAAAGGTGTGGATAATTGAACAAAGAATAATAGAATAGAAGAGTATAAGATTGCAAAGCATCAAGATCTGAAAATCAAAGTTGAAAAAATGTAGCAGTAGTGGTGGTCACTCATGACCTTCTTCTACCGGTCTACTATTGAAAGCGTTCTCACATATTGTATTGTGGTTTGGTATGCTGGCCTGACAGCTGCGGACAGGAAGGTATTGCAGAGGGTGGTGAGCACAGCACAAGACATTGTGGGCTGTCCACTGGATGACATCGCCAGGGCCCATTGCCTTGGCAGAGTGAGGAAGATTCTCAGGGATGACTCACACCCTGGTTGGTACCTTTTTACTCTCCTACCATCGGGTAGGAGATACAGAAACATAGCCAGCCGTACCAACAGGCTGAAGAACAGCTTTTATCCATGGGCTGTCAGGCTTTTGAATGGGACATAACTTTATAACTTTATGCATGACAGACTTGTGAGGTCGGTGTGATGTGCAATTAGTTCACAGGGTGAAATAAGTTGAGGGGTTGTAGTCACCGTGAGTTTGTGGTGAGGGGGGGCACAGAGGGAGACTCAGTACATTTGATATACTTTGATAATAAAGGGTTTATTATTATTTATTATTATGTTAGCACAAGGTACAAAACCAATAAAATTGTGAATGTCACTTACAACATTTGCACTGATAACATTTCCATCTGTTAATTACAGAAGATAATTGCTTGCATTATGACAACCCAAGACTCTTGGGAAAAACTCAATATGTATGAAAGCCAACTAAAGAACAGACAGCTGTGATTTCACATTTTTGTATAAAATAATAAAATACGATTTATATAAGTAATATTTACAACAACAACAATAATAATAATAACAACAAGAACTAAAGGATTCTGCAAAAATTCAAGAGGAACAAAAGACCAGGTATTAATTGATAATTGGTTTTAAATAATTTTTAAAAAGAACAAACTTGTTTACTGCTTGGATAGACTATAAAAAAGGAATTTGGTTCTGTTTCACATAGCTGGTTTGAAAAATATCTTCAGATTTGTGGTATCAGCAGAAATATTTGTTAATTTACGAATACTTAAATGAAATTTTGACAAATGTAGGTAATGAGGAAGATCTAGGTAGGTAATGAGGAAGATCTAGGCCAGGGTAGGCAACCTTGGCTCTTTTATGACTCGTGGACTTCAACTCCCAGAATTCCTGAGCCAGCCATACTGGCTCAGGAATTCTGGGAGTTGAAGTCCACGAGACATAAAGAGCCAAGGTTGCCTACCCCTGATCTAGGCGAAGTTAAAATTAAAAGTGGAATCTTCCAAGATAATTTTATCACCTTTACTCTTTATCTTATCAATGGTCCTATTGATAACAAATTTGAACATGACAAACTGTGGGTATGAAGTAGCTGCAACCAAATTTCACAAACTGGCTATGAGCAGCCTCATGACTGAGTTCCTATAATTATTCATTAGAAATTTGACCACAAATTTGGATCTGAATGTGGTAAAAACTATTGGACCGTCACAATGACATACTTTTAGAAAAAAGAGAAGATTAAAATATTATGAACTTTAAAATCCAAATGGACAGGCATCTTGTTCATAACATGCCTGCTATAACAGTTATTGGAAAGAAAGGAGTCTAATTCATTGGTATTGCTATTCTGGATGATGCTAGGATTGAAGAAAAGCAATTGGAAAAAATTGCACAATACCAGGACTTGCAGACCGAAGTTGAATGCTTAAGGAAAAAGAAATCTGTTATATATCAGTTGTGATAGGAGCCTTCAAAGCAATACCTAAAGAACTTCCTCAATATTTGGAAGTATTGAATTTATCAGAACTGAATACCCTAATTTTACAAACAAATATCCTACTTGGAATTGCTTATATTGTTAGATGCAACCTTAATAGTGCATAAGTCGTTGATTAGGATTTGAAAAATTAAACATCCATCAGTCTTAGACCATGATCTAAGTACAGATTACCCACACAACAACAACAATAACAACAATAATAATATATTTAACACCATCAAAGAACATTTGCTTACCATAAATCCTTGGGAAGGATAGGTAAGTAAAATGTCAAATCCAATTTAAATAGCTGGCTGACTATGCGCCTTATCATCATAATAAAACATTATTCAGAAGATAATCTAAATATTATATATATATATATATATATATATATATATATATATATATATACTAAATATAATATAATAAAAATATAAATATATAATATAAATATGTAAACACGTGTAGATTACCTATTTTAAAATTAGCCTTTGCTGTGATTTGAATCTAAGTATACACTTAAAGCTTGTTTTTACCTAAACAGCAAATATAGTGTGCAGTGAGTAATTCTGTTTTTTTTTTTTCCTCAAACAACACATTTAAAAGGATATCTATCCTCTCTTTTGTCTCCACAATGTCCATAAAGCCAACCATGCTCGGATATCTATTCAGCCAAGGATTGAAACCAATTGTACCAATCACACTCCGCACCAACATTTGAAATTCCTATAACAAGAATTTCGGAGCACATCAGCACCACCCCCTTTAGTTCAAAAGCATCATCATTCAGAATATTGAACATCTACAGATGTTTGCATCTTGTTTAAACACAAGATTAAAAGATTAATGCTTCCAATTTCCTATCTTTATTTTCAATGTTTGCTTATTTTTTAAGGTTCTGATTGTATTATATGCAGTGCAGAGAAATAAGAGCTTGGGCAAGTGTGAGTCTACAAGTTGAAATATGCACCTCCTTTTTCTGTGAAAAGATACCTATGTTTAAAAAAAAGTGCTTGAAGGGTATATTCATGGAGAGAAATGGATGTGGGTGTTTATGCTAATGTTGGAGACGACTTCAATTTCTTTTAGTTTTTTTATAATAATAATAATAATAATATCCCAGAACAACTGGAGCACCACTTGAACACCATTGGCATTGACAAATTCGCTATTAATCAATTGCAAAAGGCGGCCTTACTAGGAACTGCTTCCATCCTGCGACGATATCTGTAATACCATCAAACATCCACATCTGCCTATCCCAGGTCCTGGGTAAGGACTCGATAGGTAGACAAAATGCCAAATCCAGTCTGAACATCTGGCTGACTGTGCGATGATCCATAATAATAATAAAATAATAATAATAATAATAATAATAATAATAATAATAATAATCCCAAAACAACTGGAGCACCACTTGAACACCATTGGCATTGACAAATTCGCTATTAGTCAATTGCAAAAGGCGGCCTTACTAGGAACTGCTTCCATCCTGCGACGATATCTGTAATACCATCAAACATCCACATCTGCCTATCCCAGGTCCTGGGTAAGGACTCGATAGGTAGACAAAATGCCAAATCCAGTCTGAACATCTGGCTGACTGTGCGATGATCGATAATAATAATAATAATAATTAGCAGAGATATACAACTGTTCTCATTTGGAAACCAGGCACCTCTACCTCAGGAAGAACAAAACCCTCTAACTAAAGAAATAAAAGAATTGAAACAAAGAATAACTGAGCATCTAGAACAGCACAAAAACAACAGAATAAGGCTACCTGCATTGAAGCTTGTTCCAAAGAAACAGCTAGCACAAGCATTAAAAGATGCAAATACTGCAATATCAAGTATAAGCACCAATTCACTGCAAGAAACAAACCAACTAATGTACAGCACAGCTGCAGTTATAACAGAATACCTGGGATGCAAAATCAACAAAGAAGAAAAACAAACAAACAGTGCACCAGAAAAATGGAAGGTTAGACTAGAAAATAAGATCAGCAAGTTAAGATCACATGCAAGCAAGCTAGAACAGATGAAAGAAAAGAAGCTGAAGAACAAGAAGACCAAAGAATACCTAATCAAGAAATACCACTTAGAAACAAGGAAGATCAAGGAAGCACTGGAAATAATAAAGCAACAAATAACAGCTATAGCCAGGAAAATCAGTAGATATGAAGCTCGAATTGCAAACTATAGGCAGAACCTCCAATTTCAATCCAATCAGAAACGTTTCTACCAATCCATCAATGGAGAAACTGCAAGGAATCAGTCAGTACCTGACAAGGAAGAAACAGTGCAGTTCTGGAAGCAGATATGGGATAACCCAAAGAAATACAACAAGGATGCGGCTTGGTTAAAAGAGGTGGATGCAAATAAAACAGAAGTTGAAATGAAAGAACTAGTAATAACAACAAAAATGGTAGAAAAAAGAGCAAAGAAAATCAAAAATTGGTCAGCACCAGGTGAAGATGAACTGCATGGGTTTTGGTTGAAACATCTAACTGTTATACACCCACTCATTGCCAAACAGTTCAACAATATACTACAAGGAGGAGAAATTGAAAAGTGGCTAACAACTGGGAAAACCTACCTAATAATGAAAAATACAGCAAAAGGGGCAACACCAGGTAACTACAGGCCAATTACCTGCTTACCAACAACATTCAAATTACTAACTGGTGTGGTAGCTGATGCAGTACAACAGCATCTAGTTGAAAACAATCTCTTTCCACCTGAGCAGAAAGGAAACCGCCCCAATAGCAGAGGAACAAAAGATCAACTCCTAATAGACAAAATGATCTTGGAAAACTGCAAGAGAAGGAAAACCAACCTGAATGTGGCATGGATTGACTACAAAAAGGCATTTGACTCTCTGCCACATGACTGGATAATCAAGTGCCTAGAAATAACAGGAGTCAGTAGAAACATCAGAAAATTTGTGCAAAGATCGATGGCACAATGGAAGACACAGTTGCAGATCAATGGTGAGAAGCTGGGAGAGGTTAATATCAAGAGAGGGATATTTCAAGGAGATTCATTATCACCATTACTATTTGTTATTGCACTGTTTCCTCTGTCAACAATACTGAATAACTCAGGACATGGCTATCAAACATCAAAAACATCTGCTAGACTATCCCACCTCCTTTACATGGATGATCTGAAGCTGTATGGAAAAACATCATCTGAAATAGAATCGCGGCTCAACACTGTCCGTATATATAGCCAAGATATTGTAATGGAGTTTGGCTTGGACAAATGTGCCACACTTACTATCAAACAAGGAAAAATAATGAAAACTGAAGGAATCAAGATGCCCCACGAAAATAACATTAAGAGTCTGGATGAGGAAGAGTACTACAAATACTTGGGTATCCTTCAAGCTGACAACATCAAGCACACTGAAGTCAAGAAAAAGATTAGAGGTGAATACATCAAGAGAGTGAAGAAGATCTTAAAGTCCAAACTCAATGGAGGAAATACCATAAAGGCAATCAACACCTGGGCAATCCCAGTCATTAGGTACACAGCTGTAATAGTGGACTGGACTCAAGCAGAACTAAAAGCAATGGATAGGCAGACCAGAAAAATAATGACAATGAATCATGCCCTTCATCCACGCAGTGACATTGATAGACTTTATCTACCAAGGCAAATAGGTGGGCGTGGAATGCTACAAGTACATCAGATGGTTGAAGAAGAAAAAATGGCTTTGGAAGAATATCTGAAGAACACTGATGAAGATGCACTGAAATTAGTATATCAGGAAGGCTTACTAACTACTGGAGAGACCAAACTGGCCTTCAAGAAAGACCAAATGAAGAACAGAATAGAGGCATGGGAAGACAAAGCACTACATGGCCAATACATGAAAAAAATAGCTGGGAAAGCAGATAAGAATAAAACCTGGCAATGGCTAAGAGCAGGAAAATTGAAGAAAGAGACCGAGGGACTAATTCTGGCTGCACAAGACCAAGCCTTAAGGACAAATGCATACAAAGTCAAAATTGAGAAGACAGCAACAGACAGTAATTGCCGCCTATGCAAAGAAGCTGAAGAAACAGTGGACCACCTGGTAAGCTGTTGCAAGAAGATTGCACAGACTGACTACAAGCAGCGGCATGACAAAGTAGCAACAATGGTGCATTGGAAGATCTGCAAAAAATATCATTTGCCTGTAAGCAAAAACTGGTGGTATCATAAAATAGAGAAAGTCATAGAAAAAGATAAAATTAAACTGCTCTGGGACTTCAGAATTCAAACAGACAAGCACCTGCAACATAACCCCCAGACTTAACAATTGTCGATAAGAAAGACAAAAAAGTCTGGATAGTGGACGTGGCAGTGCCTGGAGATAGCAGAATAGAAGAGAAAGAACTGGAGAAGATAACAAAATACAAAGACCTACAAATAGAAATAGAAAGACGGTGGCAAAAGCAAGCAAGGGTAGTACCAATAGTCATAGGCTCCTTGGGTGCAATCCCAAAACAACTGGAGCACCACTTGAACACCATTGGCATTGACAAATTTGCTATTAGTCAATTGCAAAAGGCGGCCTTATTAGGAACGGCTTCCATCCTGCGACGATACCTGTAATACCATCAAACATCCACATCTGCCTATCCCAGGTCCTGGGTAAGGACTCGATAGGTAGACAAAATGCCAAATCCAGTCTGAACATCTGGCTGACTGTGCGATGAATGATAATAATAATAAAGAGTTGGAAGGGACATTGGAGGTCATCTAGCCCAACCCCCTGCTTAGGCAGGAAACCCTATACCATTTCTGACAAATGGCTGTCCAGTCTCTTCTTAAAAACTTCCAGTGTTGGCGCATTCACCACTTCTGGCGGCAGGTTGTTCCACTGGTTAATTGTTCTAACTGTCAGGAATTCTCCTTAGTTCTAGGTTGCTTCTCTCTTTGGTTAGTTTCCACCCATTGTTCTTATTCTGCCTTCAGGAGCTTTAGAAAATAGCTTGACTCTCTCTTCTTTGTGGCAGCCCCTGAGATATTGGAACATTGCTATCATGTCCCCCCTCGTTCTTCTCTTTGTTAAACTAGACATACCCAATTCCAGCAACCGTTCCTTATATGTTTTAGCCTCCAGTCCCCTAATCATCTTTGTTGCTCTTCTCTGTACTCTTTCTAGAGTCTCAACATCTTTTTTACATCATGGTGAACAAAACTGGATGCAGTATTCCAGGTGTGGCCTTACCAAGGCATTGTAAAATGGTATTAATACTTCACGTGATCTTGATTCTATCCCTCTGTTAATGCAGCCTACACTGTGTGGGCTTTTTTGGCAGCTGCAGCACACTGCTGGCTCATATTTAAGTGATTGTCCATCAGGAATCTGAGGTCCCTCTCACAGTTACTACTATTAAGCAAGGTACCCTTGGTTACATTTGGTTTTTCTTGCCTAAATGTAGAACCTTACTTTTTTCACCATTGAATTTCATTTTGTTAGATAGTGCCCAATGTTCAAGAATGTCCAGATACTCCTGTATCCTAAGCCTGTCTTCTGGAATGTTGGCTATTCCTGCCAGCTTGGTGTTGTCTGCAAATCTGATGAGTTCCCATTTATCCCCTCATCCAGATCATTGATGAAGATATTGAAGAGCACTGGGCCCAGAACAGAGCCCTGGGGCATCCCACTACACACTTCCCTCCATGTAGATGCGAGTACAGCCGGTCAGCCAGCTATGGATCCATCTGGTGGTGATGCTGTCTAACCCGCATTTTTCTATCTTATCAAATAGTAGGTTGTGGTCTACTTTGTCAAATGCCTTACTGAAGTCCAAGTAAATTATATCTACAGCATTCTTCTGGTCCACTAATTTCGTCACTTGGTCAAAGAATGCAATAAGATTTGTCTGGCATGATCTTTTTTTGACAAACCTGTGTTGGCTTTTAGTAATGACTTTGTTTGCCTGCAGGTATTCACTGATTCATTGTTTGATTATCTTTTCCAGAATCTTCCCAGGTATTGAGGTCAGGCTGATAGGTCTGTAATTTCCTGGTCCTTTTTTTTTTCCTTTTTTGAAGATGGGAATTACATCAGCTCTTTTCCAGTCTTCTGGTAGTTCTCCAGTGCTCCAGGATCTTTGAAAAATATAGCTCAGTGGTTCTGAGATCATATCTGCCAGTTTCTTAAGAACCTTGGGGTATAATCCATCTGGTCCTGGTGATTTGAACTAATCTAGGCTGGACAGGTGTTCACTTACCATTTTCTTGCCTATTTTAACTTGTATTTCTATTTTGTTTTTTATGGCACTATTTTTGATAAGTTGGTCTGTTTTTTCCCTTTGTGTAAAGACAGATGCAAAAAATAAGTTAAATAGTTCTGCTTTCTCCCTGTTGCTTGTCACTTTCTTGCCACTTTCACCCACTAATGGACCAATAGTTTCTTTCACTTTTTTCTTGTTTTTTACATGTTGAAAGAAGCTTTTTTTTGTTATTTTTGACTTTGGTTGCAAGCCTTAGTTCATTTTGAGCCTTAGCTTTCCCACTTTGTCTTTGCAGGCTCGGGCTATTTGCTGATATTCAGACTTAGTTATGTCTCCCTCTTTCCACTTTCTATACTTGTCCTTTTTATCTTTCAATTGATCAGAGAGTTCTTTATGCAGCCATGCTGGCTTCTTTTGAGAGCTGTTATTTTTCCTCTTTGTTGGTATTGTGCTAGACCGTGCCTTTATTATCTCACTTTTCAAAATTTCCCAAGCCTCTTGAGTTGTTTTCCCCTGGAGGATTCTCATCCATGGAATCCTTCCCAAACCCTCTCTAAGTTTATTGAAATTAGCTCTCTTGAAGTCCAAGACTCTAGTCTGACTGTGTTCTATTGCTTGTGCTTCCATAATGTTGAATTCCAATATTGTATGATCACTTCCTCCCAAGGTTCCTATGGCTTCAACACCTTCTATCATTTCATCTCTGTTAGTGAGAATTAGGTCCAAAATGGCTAATCCCCTAGTTCCCTTCTCTACTTTTTGGGAGACAAAGTTGTCTGCTAGGTTTGTCAGGAATCTGTTCGATCTTCCACTTGGTGCAGAGTTTGTTTCCCAGTTGATGTCAGGGTAGTTAAAGTCCCCCATTACTGTTGTGATGTGCTTCCTACATACTTTAGTTAGCTGACTAGCAAAAAGTTCATCTATTTTGTCTGTTTGGTCGGGTGGCCTATAGTATAAACCTATGGCAATGTTGCTTCCCCCCCCCTTTTATATTGACCCATATGCATTTAGGACAGTTTTCATCATTATTGTGCTCTATTTCTGTAGAGATGTAGTTACTTCTTATATAGAGAGCAACTCCACCTCCTCTTTTATTTGGTCTGTTTCTTTTAAATAATTTAAATCCCTCTAGCTGTGTGTTCCATTTGTGGGTTTCGTCCCACCATGTTTCCGTTATGGCAACAATATCATATCTGTCCTCATTAACCTGAATTTCTAGTTCACCCTGTTTGCTGTTCATACTCTGTGCATTTGTGTATAGACATTTGAGTCCTTTATGACCAACCCTGTGTTTACTTCCTACATAACTTATGTGGTGCCTGAGTTCCCTTAATGCTAATATTTGGTTAGTGCACTTTGTGTGGCACTCGCTATTAAGAGCTTGATTTTGCTTGACAGCAAGGTTGATGTTCTTGTCCACCCACACATCTATGTTACATGCACTGAGAGCCCTATAATTTTTAGATTGCCAGGGACAGGAATGTTCTGTATCAGTTGGCTCACTGTCCCCGCTGCTTAGTTTAAATATTCCTCCAGAAAATCTGAATTTATAGCGAAGTAACTCAGTCCCTTTCTTTGATGGATGCAAACTATCTCTTTTGTACATTTCTTCATTGGACCAGCTGCTGACATCATGACTAATATATCCAAAGTCTTCACCTTTGCTCCACTCCTTTAGCCACATATTGAATAGTGCTATATGCTGGCCTTTTCCATTTTGGTCCTTATACTCTGGTAAGACCTCTGAAAAAATAAGCCTACAGCCTATTCTGCTAAGTTCCTACTCCAGGCTCTGGAAGTCATTCTGCACAATGAGTACATCTTTTTGGGACAGATTGTTAGTGCCAAGATGTATAATAGCTTCCACATCATAGTCCTTGCTGGCATTCTTGATTATTTTGCAAATACACTTCTTGTCCCTACTGGCAGTAGCATCTGGAAGACACCTGACCTCATTCGAAACCTCTGTGTCCTTTCCTAAATTTACATCCCTTATAATTGAATCACCAACCAGAAGGTGGCTGATTTGCACTTCTCCTTGTCAAAAACAAGTTCTTCATCTTGGACCAAGATCCCCTGCTTATCTGAGTTGTCATCACAAATACCGGTACCTTTACCTGTCTCCTTAATGTCTCTATTAAGGTCAGCAAAGGCACTGTATCTGTTGTGCAGGGACACAGCAAAAGCTTTGTGTTTATGGTTCACAGCTCTCACCCTGCCAGATCCCACGGTTCTCCACACTGCCCTTCTCCTGCAGGATCTTTGTGGCAGAGGGGGCTGATAGCTTGGAAGTTCAGTGGAGTAGAAAGGCTGAACTGGACACCTAATTTCTGCCTGAAGAATAGAGATTACAGATCCTATATAGTTGGGAGAGGAGAGACAAGAACAGCAAAGAAGAAACAAAATCTCTTCTGTTGTGATTACAAGTTCAGCAAAATTTTGGATATGTCAGTGTTTACTACATTTGAATAGCTTTAATGAAATGAATAGATTTGTTTTGCCCCAGCTGTTAAGTCAGTCTGCTACTGCTTAAATTGCCTCACAGTGTTGGTTAAGGGCAAAATTGTGGTGGGGAGCTGTAATGGTATGTGCAAATGGCTTGGGAGACAGGAGGAAGGACGACAAACTAGACAACCAGCATGTATATCACATGGAAAGTGTTGCAGAAGAGAGCCTTCTTAGGAACGTAAAAGAGAAGGAGGGGAGAAAACCTTTAAGCCTTGCAAGTTTGGTATTAGCCCTTCAAGATAGTCCAGATAAAAAGCATAGCCATGAGCACTAACACTATAATTAATGTGAGATTGCCAGAATGTAACCTTCATTTCCACAGCAAAGCATGGATAAAATAGATACAGAGTTAAAAAATTCAGAGTGAATTAAAGAGATACAGAACAAGCTTGTTTAGGTTTTGCCACAAACAAATGAACAATAGTCAAGGCACTATTTTTGGATGGGGTCCTTTGACAAGCTCTTGCCATCTGCTAACTAAAAAATCCTGGGCAAGCCCTTCTCATATGCCTATAAAACCCCAAAGACAATAAAAAACTCTAAAGGCTGATTCTTTTTTCATATTTAGAAGACATTAAACAGGATAGTTGTCAAACTGCATAGATGCTGCTCTGCTCTGCCTTTTTTTTTTTTTTTTGAAGAAATGCCAATTATTTCCACAAGAAGGCAGCAGATACCCATGTTTGGAAGAAAATGAACTCAACAAGGATCTCTCCTTTTTTATTATTACCATCTTCTTCCCTAGTCTTCACTAGAAATAAGAAATAAATAGAAACAAACTGATGGTGAAAGAACAACAAGGTGTATTTTTCAAGTATAGGTAGCACGAAAGTACAGCATGGGGTGAAATGAATAGAATAGATTAGGACTTAACTTTGATTCATGTTCCTTGAAATATATGTGATCTGTTGGCTTCTTCCATTGCAACTATAACAGCATTTCACCTCTTAGTTTCCAATATTCCATTTCTTTCAAAATGATTAAAGATCAGAATATGTCAATTTCATTATAAATTATATATAATTCCTAAAAATAGGTACCTTGTTTTCCCTTAATCTGAATACCAAACGACACTATGACCTGTGCAATCATGTTAATAATCAGTTTCACCTAGTGCAGGTTTATTAAAATGCTTGTAAAAATACATAAATTTACATCTTAATTACCTTCCAGTGTAGGAGAAATATTTTTTACCAGCTCTGTTACAGAAAGTAAACAATGTTTTGAATAATTGCCATCCTGGATTGGTAGCTAATGGTCTTTTTTTCCTTGTAAAGAAGCTCCCAGCAATGTTCAGGTGAAGTGAACATTCTCCTTTTGCCTTTCCTGCAACTTCTCTCCTAGGTTAAGATCTGAGCATTGTAAGAAAGCAGGAAGAAGTATTGTTGCAACTTAATAAAGAAATTAACTTCTCCTCTCCCCTCCCTTCTTCCCTTCCCCTTCCCTTCCCTTCAAAAGAATACACCAACCCAGGGCAAATCCATCCTGCAATCTTTAGAACAGTGTATTTTAATATATCAATAAATGGCACCACATTGTTTCCATAATAATTTAAAATTAGTAATTTCTGGAACTGGATACTTTCCTGTGTGTCTTTTTTGCTATAAGAATATGCTCTTTTGCATGGAAAAACATAAGCACATAGTAGTGGTTAGGCTTATATTGTTCAGTGAGATTCGCAAAATGCCTTCTCGCAAGTCATGAAGGTTCTAAGGTTACAGACATTCTGTACATGAGTGTCTATGGTGAAGAAGCGTGGGAATAAAATGATAAGCCATGCATGATGAGGTCATCTACTTGTGACACATTATACATACTTGCATCAGAGATCATGATGTAATTACAATTCTACTATTTGCATGATAATGCCATAATGCCTAGTGTCATGATTTTTATGTCCTTTTGATATGTACATTGGAGTTATTGCACATGGAGTTATAGAAGTAAAATTCTAAAATATGAGATGCTACTTGAGTTGAGTGTTTTGAAAAGAAATCTAAATATGTAGCACAATGTCATTCCTAAACTTGCTCAGCAATGTCAATTTTTTTTTTTAAATGAAGCTGGCAGAACATGAAAATTTATGTTATATGGCATGGGGACAATTTTTCTGTACTTTTTCTTGTCAGCAAGTACTTTCTTCAGTATAAGGCATATGCTTTTGGATTGCCTTCCTTGATCAAATTCCACTTATAAAGACACCAGGCTTTGTAAATTATTTTGTGCTTTGGTTATGTATGGCTATAGCATCTCTTTAAATTCAGTCTGTCAGCTTTCATATCAGCCAGTTTCTAAGCTCAGAGGTTCTTTGTAAATCCCAAATCAAATGCATAACATAATAAAATCACACTTCTTTAAAAAGAGTTGTAGAGAATATTCACAATGGGAAAGAAGAGAGGCAAATCTCATGTTTCTCCATGACAACAAATTAAATGAAATATAAATTGCTGATATTTCTTGTAGAACTATGCAGAACCATTTATAGACACTTTATTTCTCAACAGATTTACTCAGCACAAGCTAACAACTTAATTTCTAGTTTCAAAATCAATGTAAGATTTGGAACAGAATTATCATTTGGGAAAGGTTTGTGTCTCTCTATGTGTTGGAGGAGAAAGAGGAGGAGGAGTCTTAGTAATAGTAGGGAAAAGACATATAGAAAGATATCTATTTAGAAAAAATGTTATCTCTCTACAAATAAAGTAGCAGACATCAAATTACAACCTTAATTGAGCCCAGAATTATGGCTGTAAATCATGCAACCATAGTTTAAATGGGTCACCATGTAACTGTGCGTGGCTTTATGACCATGTTGCAACAGTCGTTAAGTAAATGCCAAGGTAGTTAAGCAAATACTGCAAGCATTAAGCAAACATAATGGACATTAAGTCAATCCATTGTATTGGTTTTTTCCCCCAGAAGCTGGAAACAAATGCTAGTTGCTAGCAAAAAAATGTTATAAATTATGGTCAGGTAGCAATGGGATGCTACAAAGGGCCATAAATTCAAATGCCCAAAATGAAATGAATGACCGGTTTTAAGTTGAGGACAACCTGTATATGCTGAGTTACATACAGTTCATCAAGAAGGTAGTGTCCATGTTGTATGCCATGGAGAAGTTACCTATTTTTCTTGGTAATGGTGTGAGATTTCTTTCTTGCTCATGGTGCTAAATTGATTTCAACCTGGGGAAGAAGCCAATTCCTGACTATTGTAAGAGCTGGAAAGTATGTGGTCATTTAAATGATACAAGTGAGGTGCAACTATAATAATTCTGTGACTAAACTAAACTGTACCGGGGATCCATCTCTGCATTTTATAAATCAACTTTTTTCACTCATAAATAATAAATAATAATCCCAGGCTGTCCACCAAGCTATTTGTAAGAAAAGTGATTCTATGATAACATGTATCATAAACACATGAACTACCTATAACACACATGTCTCCTTCTTCTTTAGTTAAGACAGAAGTGCTATTATAAGAAAACCTAAAGAATCTGAATTTTTATGTGGCAGATGGCAGGGCTTGCCAAATGGTATGCAGCTTCCAGTAAACAAATTAGTTATCTTGATGAGATATGGAGAGAACCAAATTGGGAAGTATTAGAGAAAAGAGCCAAAAAAAATGGATAGTCAGACAATAGTGATCATTCTATTAATAAATCAAAGGTTAATTTGTAATAATAGTAGGCATAATACTTTTGATGATGGTGATGATAATGATGATGATGATGAGGAGGAGGAGGAGGAGGAGGA
The DNA here is from genome assembly GCF_016545835.1 of Crotalus tigris. NCBI lineage: Eukaryota > Metazoa > Chordata > Lepidosauria > Squamata > Viperidae > Crotalus > Crotalus tigris. The sequence continues at coordinate 703,987 of NW_024096692.1, forward strand.
AAAGCTGAAGTAGGAAGAATAAGCACTATTTCTTGGAGATGTCTCCACCAAAAGGTTTTCCCTAATAAAAATGAAATAGCGGTATTTTTTCTCTTAGTTTACTTCTTAGCATTGCATCCAAATGAGCTTTTGAAGTAGCCCAAGGAAACTGCAGCTTATTTATTGCTATTCAAATCAGCATTTGCCATAGACTTAGAATCATATAAAATACTTCACAAGTAGAGAAATCACTTTTCTTAAACAAGAAAAATATTGATTCTAGGCCCCCTTTTTTCTTTTGAGTAAACAGTTCTGTAGCACAGCCAGAATTAAGAAATGTTATGCCTTCCTCCCTCCTAATTGTAATAAAATGTGCTGGGAAGGTTTAGATTTCCCCTCTCTGTGCCTGCAGTTCTAAACACACAGCACACAGCCACTGCAATACATGGTGGGTGTTAATTTTCTTAAACTTTGTGGAGTTTCAAGCAACCTATTCAATGCAAACTCTTGGCACACAAAAAAGGTTTGCAATATTGCTGTTGAAAATTTACTTCGCAAATTTCTTACAAAGCAAGAGAGTCTACAGGATGTGGTCCTAAAGGATGGCCACAATAGTGCAATCAAAGCTCCATCTGTTTTTTATATACATCACACTGTTATAGCTGTTATCTTGAAATTTTTTGACCACACCCTGCAAAGACCTCTGTTGCAAGAGCAATCAAATATTGCAATTTAGCATCTACAAGGGAAAAAAAAATCAGAATTAAGTATTTGGGAATGCATGATTTTTAGGAGGAATAAATTGCATTTTTGTTTGATTTCAGTTCTAATCACTTTACAAATATTTTTGAAGTCTGTCTACTGAAGAATCACAGGGTCCAGATTGCTTCAGAAAAGGACAGCATGGTCTTTCTGTCTCTCCTAAAAGTAATATTTATATGCCCAAGTAGTTCTTTGTCCATTTTCAAAGGATTAGATAACATAAATTTTATATTTCAAATCTCACTTATTTCTGATTCCTTTACTCCTATTATACCTTTAAATTATTTGCCTCTTTTAGTTAATTCATCACATCCAAAATACTTTCATAAGAGAAATAAATCCATTTAGCTTTCTGGAAAGTCATCTCTTGAAATAGCAGAACTGTGATCTCTAAAATCTCTCAGCCAGATGTTTCTGAGTTGGAGAGCAAAGTTTAGATACTGAGTTTTATACAGTTAATCAATCTTTAAGGAAGCAGCTAGAGATTTGAGATGCAGTGAATTATATCTTTTGCTCAATCCAAAGCTACTTTCTTCCTGGGCTTTATGATCTTCATCCTATTGGTATATTATGTGTCATTAAGCCAGTATTGACTAATAGTGACCATAAAGTAGATTTTCTCCATGACAACATGGTAGGATTGAGAGATTAACAGGTTCTTCAGGTCTTCCAATGATGTACCCCCTCATCACTGCAACTGAGTCCATCTACATTGTCAAGTTCAACTATTTCACACTTTCTGCATTTGAAACACACGACTTTTAAAAAAATTGGTCTTCATTAAGTTTACCTGTCTTCAACAAGACAATTATTATTATAATGTCTTTGAATTATTCAAAACAGTGCAGAATGATCCACTTATCGTATCACCATTTTAAAATTTTTGAGTAAAATCATGCAAGATGTGGCCATATCTAAAGCATTTTAAAAAGTACAGTAATCTAAGCCTGCCACAGAGTTATCATTATTAGAGGTCCTATAAATCTCTGAGTCATTAACTATGAAAATATTTCTCTACCAATTTCTGGAATTTTTATTTTCTCTGAAGAAGAGGATCCTTAAACACCATTAGCAGGATATTTTAGCACTCTTTTAAAATATCTTTGGAGAGATGCTTCACAGGTAGCCTTGCTATCAGATAATTGTCTGCTATTTTTATTTATTTTTTATTTCAAAAAAATTATTCTGTCTTGGGCAGAATTTTGTCCATATGTGTGTGTGTGGGGGGGGGAATTCAAAATAGTCAAGATGTAATATTCAACGTGACTGTGCAATCAAAACTTCATAACTTTGTATACATTGCTTTGTCTTTTGACCACATAAACAAAAGATATGGGACTTCAATCTGTGACACAGCCCATTACTTCTCTTTTTTTAATCCCGTCCTATAGGTGCTCTGATAACACACCAAAATAACAACTCTTGGTACAAAGTGTACAAAGCGTACAAAGCACTATCTACAATATATAAGTATCTTAATGGTAAATTAAAACAAGATATTCTTCTTTCCCATTCCTTAGGCCTCAGGACCATTTTAAAAATCTACTGAGATGTTGTGTACAAATAGGAAGCAAGGAAGACAAGTAAACTTCCATGAAGAGCATATTCCCCCATACCTGGTCTATTATAATAAAGACCTTCCCTTTGGTCCACATCCCTTTTAGTTCACATCTATTTGACACTTTAAGCAAGGATTGATGAGGGGATAGGATGGATAGATTCATACTGGATAAAGTAGTCACTAAGTGTTAGCATCTGCATCATTAATATTATCATAATACATTTTAACAGCTATATGTTTGCAAGATATATTTGTAAAATGCCCACTACAGAGACTGAAAACTAAAAAGATTTTGGCAAGAAAGACTTGCCCTGGGAATCATAATGCAAACAAGCATCATGGCTACCATCTTACCCTAAAACATGGAAACCTGTGAATTCCCATGCAGAAGCAAAAAACAAAAAACCCTCAAAATGTTCAGCATCATTGTTGTGTAAAATTGCTATAATTTTGCAAAATTTCGTTATTATACAAGAGTTTCATATTTGATTTTATATTATATCCAGGAATAGGGCCAGTTGAGGTATAAGACAGGGGTCCCCAAACCCCGGTCTGTGGATCAATACTGGGCTGCAGCATGCCAGCAACCAGTCTGCACAAACAAGCAAAGCCCCATCTGTTGGATGCCGGCAGCACACAAAACCACACATCCTCTGATCCACAGAAAAACCTTTCTCCACGGAACTGGTCCCTGGTGCCCAAAAGGTTGGGGACTTCTGGTATAGGATACTCTGTATTACCTATACCAGGCTCAGCACATTTTCTCTCCAGTTAAAATGCTGACTGTATAGTTTATAGTTAAATAATAAGTCTTTCATTTGGGAAGGAAGGAAGGAAGGAAGGAAGGAAGGAAGGAAGGAAGGAAGGAAGGAAGGAAGGAAGGAAGGAAATAAGGAAAAGTTATTTCATGTGCAAACATATGGAAGTTCTACATTTCAATATCAGCTCAATATTGGAAAGGGACTATGATAATTTGATAATTTAAAGCAGTCTTCTCTACAAGGTATGTATTTATGTTTTTTATATTTTACCTCTCCCCCCCCCCATTTACATTGATGTCTCCGCTCGTTATAGCTCTAGAATGAGGTTTCTGTGAGATAAACTGGGCTGAAAGAATGCAGCAATACTAAAGTTAAATGAGTTCTATGTTTAGGTAGGATTTGAACTTGATTCTTTCTGTTTCCAGATCCCTGTCCACAGGGTCAAAGTCTGGGAAAGCCAAAATTTGCACCTCCAACATATCTTGGAAGGTTCCAGATTGCAAAAGACCAAGACAGAACAGTGTACCATTTTCAGGAGATTTGATCATTTTTCTAGAGTGAGAACCAGGGCTTTTTTTGTCATAGAACGCCCAGAATGGAGTTCCGGCACCTTTTTTGGATGGAACCTTGTAGGGTAGGCAAGGCAGGTTGTATGACATGTGTGAGTTCTGGCACCTTTTTTTTTTTTTTACAAAAAAAGCACTGGTGAGAACTAATTAATCTGCATAATAGTTCCACTAATTTATTACGTGGTATGTAGTAGCTCTACTTGTACAAATCTCTATAATTTGAAAGAGAAACTTCTGCAAAGAATAAGTGTTAAGTAGAGACTTCAGTTAAAAAAACACAAATACTAAATCTATAGAGATTGTATCTTTATTAAATTAAGTGATGTTTTATATGGCATCATTTGTCATTTTGTCAATGACAGAATGTGAGTTTCTCAAAAATTTTGTAATGAGACTTTGTAACAGTAATTAATTTTTCTAAATAATAAAAATTGGGAGAAAACACATTCAAGTACACAAGCTGTTTTTGTGCATGCTTCCTTCAGGTATAATTTAGCAGATGATTTATTTTGTTTCCATCCAAAGCAAGATTTTGAGAACAAGGATAACAAATTTTCTAGAAAACTACAGTACATAATTCTTCAAATGAGACAATCCTATTGCATTTTAGGATGTTACCTTTTCTTCTAAGGGGAAAATCCTTGGGAATATGTTAACACAAGCTTCCCTAACCTAATTCTCACAAGATGTGTTGAACTATGATTCCATATCTGAAGCTGTTGTCCAATACATCTGGAAGACAATTATCCCATTAAATTCTAGATCATATGAGAACCAGGGGCTCCATGGCCTACCTACATTTATTTATTTAATGAGGGGTTTTTGCAAGACTATGCTATTTGCCTTATGAGGTTTGCTTGGTTTTTATTGGCCATGTCCTCCATTATAGACATTTTGTAAATATGGCCTTAACATATTCTCAATGTTCCTAAAGTCCTATTAACCCCCATTCATTTTGAGGTCCCCTTGAGAACCAAGTATCTTGGCTTCTTCAAAAGACTTCAGAAGAGATAAGGAAAGTGGGAACAGGATGGATCACTGTTTTTTTTCCAATGTCCATGCTATCCTGAATTTAGAATGCAAAGGTTTCCTGTCCTGGACTTCTATATCCATAAGTTTGGCTTTTGCTTTATGCTTAAGCCACCTCATATGGGTAAGAATGTCCTCAGTGTGTATTAAAAACAATTAAGTTGGCAACCACAACTGTGCAATTGAAGTTCCTTTGTATATTTTATGTATGTTGCAACCAATGGACACCTGCATTGTATGTATTTTCCTGTGCAGGTAGTTCTAATTTTGCATAGAGAAGAGACCTACTTCGGGTTCTCCTTGTGCTCTGCCCCTTGCTCAGCTGAACCCCAGAGAGTATGGGAGAAGAAACAGAACTTTCAACTGCACTGTTGTTCCAGATCCTTTAAATCTGTGCATTCCTTTCTTTTGATTTTCTTGGCTGATCAAATGCAGTCATATCAGTATGATCAAACTTTGTTATTTGTAGGAGAAAAAAATATTCAATCTCCAATTTGGGATTAATTAGAAGGAATTAGAATCTTTCTGATATGCTGATATGGGCATGATTTTAGACATTTTTTATGCTGGCGTAGCTTGCTTAATTTTTAAAATATTGGAGAAATATTTGACTATCAAGGGCTGATAGATCTTTCAAACACTTACACAGAAAAACACACACACACCACAAAAATGTACAAAAACCCTGTAATTTGATTACAGTGGCCAAACAGCTTTGCTTCTTCTTGCATAAAAATGCAGTTTTGTAAGATTGTCCCTGCTGGGTCTTAATGAATTCATGTATTTTATTTTAGTTTTGAAGAATCCTCAATTGCTAGTCATAAAGCCATGAGGTTGAAATCTGTTATGAAAATGAATCCATAAACCAAGTCTACCCACTATAGAGTCTGAGCTAACTACCATAATGTTGATGAGACTCAATAGGTGGCCCAACAAAATTGCCTTTGGAATTAAAAGAGGGGGAAGGAAAGTGAAGCATAAAAAGGGAGATGCTTGATATCTACTTAATTATTATCTCTATCTTAAAGTTTCCAATAAAAAAATCATGTAGAATCACATCCAAATGAAGTTTAGTAAACAGAGATGTTGTTTATTGAAAAAGGCAATTAGATCAGACAATTAGCCTGATCTACACTCTTGTCCAACCAGAGGAAAACCATGTACTAATTCTTTCTCTGCAGTAGCTATTTGGACAAACAGCCTGTCCCCATTTGCACTTTATCGTGAAGCAAACATACCCTGAATACAGCTACCTTCTCTCTTGGTTTCACCACAATGCCCACATCTTGATTTGAACCATAAGTTGATCACAAGTCTGTTGTTTTATAACAGTTTTCGGCTCTTAGGCCAAGAGCTTCAAATATGTGAAATCTCTTTGTCACCAATTACCTTGGGGGACATCAGCAGATATGTTGTGAGTATGGTCAGAGATATATTTTGGGAGTGTTGGGTGGTTCTGATATACCCTCATAACTCTTGTTTTTAGTCAGCTTTTCCTGAAGACCTTTGCGTTCCCTAGCTTATTAGAGGCCTCTTGGATGAGCCTGTGTGTGTGTAAGGGTGAGAGAAATAAAAAATAAAATAAAAATAAAAAAGAAATAAAAAGTCAAGATGTAAGACATATGGCACACATATAGAAGGGGCAGAGTTTCTATTCCCTAGCAAGATACCCCCACCCCAGCCTATTTACTGATACCTTCCTAACTCCCTGTTTCTGACATTAATTTCATTTTAAGCTTTGAGGAGCAGAGGGGAGAGAAATAGAGAGGTGAAGTCCACTATTTTATTTAGAAAGACAAATGAGCATATTTGTGCTGTTCTGCTTTAACAGCATTTGAAAGAGTTCAGGCTTTCACTATTCTATTTATGGAAGAAAGGGCAATTTTTCACTGTTCTCTGTAGTAGTATTCAGAAATGTATCTTCATCTATAGATGCAGCAATCTTGTTTTAATTTAGTGCAATATTCAGAATACAACAAAGCAGATTGAATTGGGCTTTTCACGGTTATTTATCAGTTTCTTTATATTTTTTTGTTTCAATCATTTACTCCAGAAAGCAAGGAATACAGTTGTCTGGTTGTCAACTCAGTATCAGTTCTTCTGCCTTGATGGTATCTGTCTCCCTGCACTTTGGGGCTGTTGTGATGTTCATTCCACAGGATTTTAACCTGGGAGGTGACCAAATGTATTATGGGAGAAGGGACAAACAAACCTGTATAGTCAGATCTTCCTATTACTTGCATCACGTGCTTTAAATAGTAGATTTCTCCATGGGATATTGATAGGCTAAAAAGAGGATAGCAGACTATAAAACCAAGCACCCTACTTATAATAAAAGGCATATTCACAAAATAGGATATAATAATTCAGCAGGATTTTATAATAAATAGATAAGGATAGGCATTTAGGTAGCAAGTTTTTATGTGGGCAATATTTTGTGCCAACTCAAGAATAGATGGGTAGTGTTTTAACTCAGCAGTTAGGAAAAGGCCCTGTATCATAATGCTTTTTGGTTGGTTTTGTCTTAATGAGTTCTGTTAATCCAGGCATTTGACAGAGGTGGTAATTTGATATTTATTGGCAACATGTAGAGTAAAAAATGGTATGTTTGTATTTGCAAAGGGAAATAATGATATTAAATGTATTTTTATTTGTTATTACTGGAGGATAAGTATAAAACAAAGGAAATCACATTTAATTTTTGTTTTGGGATCAGCCACGTCTGGCTCCACTGTTTTTAAAAATTTGGCTTTTGGCCTTCTATTCAAAAATAAATGGTAGCACTTATTTTGAATAGCCATATTGCTCTAGATCAGTGTTTTTTGATCTTGGCAACTTTAAGATATATGGACTTCAGTCCCCAGAATCCTCTAATCAATACATTGTTGTGAATTCTGGAAGTTGAAGTCAACATATATTAAAGTTGCCAAGATTGAAAAATGCTGATCTATATTTTAAGAGCAACCAATTCTTGTTTATTAAAAGTATACACCTTCTCTATTCCTCTGATTTTGTGTTGGAGGAGGAAAGAGGGGGAAAGAGGGGTTCTTTTATTTACTTTATGATTTCTTAGCAGATACATATAATTTCTATGCTTATAAAATTAGCATTTGACAGTTTTTTTAAAAAAAGTCAGAGCAGTCATGCTATTCTTATTTGAGAGCAAATATTTAAATTATTTCTGTCTGACCTACTCCTTACCAGAAATATCTTATCTTCAGCAGCACACTAATTTACAGAGTCAGCATATTGCCCCCAACAATCTGGGTCCTCATTTTACCAACCTTGGAAGAATAGAAGGCTGAGTCAATCTTGAGCTGGTCAAAATCAAACTCCTGGCAGTGAGCAGTGAGTCAACCTGCAATACTGTGTTCTAACCACTGCACCACCATAGGTTTTATTCTGGAAAACATGGAAAAGATTGTGAAAAGATGCATATATTAATGCAGGATTATATAGACTTGACAGTACATAAATACAATGAATTTTGCTTCTTTCTCTATGATTAAAAAGAAAGGTTATTTCATTTGACATTTCATCTCTTTGAAATGATTAATCTCTACAATAAAGTTTCACTTAATCAGCTCCTTATTGCCTATTACAGGGGGGGAAAAATGATGCCCAAATTTTAGAGTTCAGTTTGGAATTATGTCAACTTCTACAACCTGTTTGGAAACCACAAATATTTTAAAAAGATAGTTTATTTCTGTTGGGGAATATATATTTCTCAAAGGTTTTTCTCCAATATCAGCCAAAAAGATCCCATATACGTTTCATACTCACCTTATATTAGAAGATGCATCGAATTATATATTAGCACTAAGTCTACATATTGTTGATCATGAATGGATCCAATGGCCAACAGAGGACAAGGATATTGAACAACATACTGACAAAGATACAATATTTGGATCATATTATATAACCAATGATATTAGAATTTTCACTGAGAGGTTTTAAGGATACCTCCTACATATAACTAAAATTGAAATGCATTTATTTCATTTAGAATTATGGCACAAACGTGGTGCTCCTATGGATAATAAAATCATACACAAAATCATGTAAATTTTAAGATCTCTTTCCCAGTCCTGATGCTCTTCAGATATATTGAATCCTAACTCATGGAGAAAAAAACATATCAAGGATTGCATGTGATCACTTTATATGCATACAGATACTTGCTTGTTGGATTTTCCATGACCCTTAAGCATGGACTATTTGTGTTTGTGATGCCGAATTCCAAATTACATGTTATGTATACTTACCTTTTAATGATATCAGAGTTGAGACTTGTGAAGGGTTAGGATTGCTTTATGATAATCAGACTGTAAATTCTAATTGCTGCAATAAAAATGAATAGGGCTTTTGTTGGTGAGAGCCATGCTCCTCCATTCAGTTTTCCTTTTCCATTCTGACTTATTACCCCAAATGTCACTTTCTTGGTGGGCCTTGCCTATTAATTCTTATTTTGACTCCTCCTTACGAAGAAAAATACATGAGATTTCATATCTGATGTGACATTATTGTAGTAAATTCTGGGGGTTCTTGGTATTTTTTAATTTCCTCCCTGTAAATGTTTTCCTTTCCCATTTATTTCCTTTTGCGCTTTCCTTTATAGTCACATTTTTCCCCAAGAAAACTTTTAAGACATGCATTCTGATAAGCTTCAGAAAATTGGTAACAATAATTAGCACATACAAGCCTAGTTCCTTGGGGATTTTGAAATAATAACTTTTTCCTGCAGAGATAAATACTGGTAAAGTGGAAATCAAAATGTTTTGGTACCACCCGATAGAACCATAAAAGCTTTCCAGAAAATGGCAATGGGCTTTATTCAGTGGTTTGCATAATAAAGAAATGTCTCATGTCAAAACACTTGCCTCCAACATCAAAGATAAATCCTTTTGAAAAATGTAAAATCTTACCACAAAAGAAGAGCCTGCTGTTTTCCCAATTGCCTAAGCAAATTGGAACTGGCAAGTTTTAAAAAATAAAATCTCTCCCTCACTCTCTGATAAGTTAATTTCTTAAGTAGGGTCCTTAATGTGTACTCTGACTAACAGTGGCAAACAAAGAATTCCAGATAACATTCTATGTATTTTTATTGTTCTTGTCTTTGTCTGGCAACTAAGAACACTGTACCATTTCTCTTGCCATCGTTTTGGGAACTGTTTAAGTACATCTTGCTCTCCTCTTTCATGGCAGTGACCCTATTATTCGATTATATGAATATGGTACAGAGGTAATAAAAGAGTCACCCCCCCAATCATTAATGCATGCCAATCCATTCTCCCTTTAATCTTTCAGCATCTCTTTGCCGCTGCATGTGTAATTAGTACATGGAGATAAACTGCTTTTCTGTTATGTTTGATTTATTCAGCATAGGGTAATTATAAATAAATTCAATCAACGAATACTGAATAAATCAGCTTCTGCCGAGAGAAAATTGAAACGGTGGCCTTTTGTACAGAATTACTCTCTCCTTCTTTTGTTTTTGTCCTTTAATAGCTGTTAAAAATTCACTTTGTAAATACTCCTTTATAAATTAGCTGACAATATGGCAATGCTCTTTATTCTTAGTAAAGAATACAGGGCAGATAGCCCTCCCTTGCATACACATGGTTTTAGCAAACATAAATAACTGCACAATAAGGCTTTGGAGGTTTGCTGCTGTGCTAAATTGAATTAATTGTGGTATTTCTTAAAATGAAATCAGCACAGGGGCCTAGTATAATTTGCTGATGGTATACAAGAATCATAAAGAAAGAACAAATTAAAGAATGTTAGGGAGCAAGCATATTATGTTTCAGAAATAGCATCATATTCAAAATCACTGGACAGGTCAGCATTATTGCTAGACATGATTTAAGTTGCAAGAATGATCTATTATGGTCTGTGATTTCTAGCAAAAATAAATGCTGAGATTTAAGCTTGTCAGGAAATAATAGCTGTTTCTGATCTGGAAGCTTTTATTACTTATTTTTGTTGATGTATATTGTTGAGTCCGTGGCGGGAAAACAGACACGAGAAGCAGCTGGAGTTCTCAGTTTCATTTATTCAGCGTTCAGCTTACAGGAAGATGGCTTCAGCCTCGCCCAAATGCCTCGCAGCCTCTTATATAGGCAACTCCCGGGTAAATGGGTTACTTTTCCCGCGTCAGCACCCGCGCATGCGCACGGCGCTGGCGACAGCCTGTCTGGTCCCGGGCAGCTTTGCACCTGCCCGGGACTGCCTGCAAACGCCCGAGCCGTTTGCAAGGCTCGGGACATAACACCCCTTTCCCCCGGGCTAAAACTACTACCAACATACAACATTTATTTTATATGACATTTTGCTCCCCAGTGCTCCCACTGATTACTGGCTTTTGCCTTGCCAGCAATGTTATGTAATCTTCTAGATACTTAGGATATTTCTTTGCTCTCTGTGACCTTCTTAGCTCTGGGTTACTGGCATAAGTCCCCTGACTGGAGGGAGGCGTGAGCCTGCTCTCTCTATTGTGCCCTGGTGTCTTCCAAGGACTGTGCCCCGATGCCTGGCCTGCTTGCTTGCCCACCGGGCTCATCAGGCCAGGGCTTCTGTTACTTTGTGACCTGGTTGACCTACTTAGCTGTAGACCCTCAGGCCCCTTGAAGTGATAGCCGCTGCTGGGCGTCTCTGTAGAACCTCCTAGGTCAGTCCAAGACCTGTCAGGAGGCTGTCCATTCCCTGAACCCCATTCTGTGTTCGGGCTCGTGTGGGTTTCTGTACTTTCCCAAAACTCAGGTGTTCCCTGATTTGTGCTAGGGTTGTTGTAGTCGGGACTTGGTTCCTCGAATAGCTCTGTGTATGTTTGACCCCCTGTAGGATTTGGGGTAAGGTCAGGCCAACCTTGGGAATTGTGTGCCAGCTCTCTTGCGGGGAATGATTTGTTGGGATGCCCCCGGGTATCCTCCGTTGCTGGAGTGCTGTGTGATGTGTGTGGAAAGTGAGTATGCCCCCGGGGTGACTCCCTGGCTGGAGTAGGCGTGAGTGCCTGTTGTGTGGGTAAGCTCCATGACTTTCTTTTCGGAGCAATTGCAGAACCTTGGGATGAGCCGTTTGTGGCTCCCTCAGTGGAGATGGGCAGTAGCTCTTGCCCTTCCCTTTGCTCCAAAGGGTCCCCCTCCCCCCCTGGAAAAGACCCAGGAGTCTCAGCAGAAAAGTCTCGCCTAGAGCGAAGTTGGTCGATGTGCCGACGCAGGACACGACCGTTGTCCAGGGCAACCTCGTAGGAGAGAGGACCTGTGACCCTGGACACAGAAGCGGGGACCCATGTATGACCAGGCCCGTAATTGCGAGCCCAAACCGGGGCACCCACAAGTAGTTGTCTAGGTGCCCTAGGATGTGAGGTAGATGAAGGCAGTCTGTCCGGATGCAACCGGTCAAGTCTAGTAGTAAGTTGGCGCCCCCAACGAAGTTCAGCTGGACTTCTCCCTGTAGAAGTGGACGGTGTGGTGCGATAAGAAAGGAGAAAGTCAGCCAACCTGTGATGCCAGTCCCCGTAGGTGAGTCTCTTCAAGGCGTCCTTTGCGATGCGCACCATGCGTTCAGCCATACCGTTGGTGGACGGGTGAAAAGGCGCAGACGTGGCATGACGAATCAGGTTTGCCTGTAAGAAAGCTTGGAATTCGGAGGAGGTGAATTGAGGGCCGTTGTCGGACACAATGACATCTGGCAGCCCGTGTGCAGCAAAAATCCCCCTCAGTACCTGAATAGTCTTTGCAGTGGTGGTGGATGAGACAGGCACAACCTCAAGCCATTTTGAATGGCTGTCAACAAGGACCAAGAAGAACTGGCCCTGAAAGGGCCCAGCATAGTCAATGTGCACCCTAGACCACGGGGACTGTGTTTCCTCCCATCTATGCACAGGAGCTTGGGGCATCTCTGGGCGAGATCGTTGGCACAGGTGGCATGCGTGTACCTTAGCCTCAATATCTTTATCTAAAGCAGGCCACCACAAGTGGCTGCGTGCAAGAGCCTTCATACGAACAATGCCAGGATGACCCTCGTGGAGGGATTCTAAGACCCTAGTCCTCATTGAGGTGGGAATGACAACTCTGTTTCCCCAAAGCAGACAACCCTGAGAAAGGGACAGTTCGTTTCTTTTGGACCAGAAACTCTGAAACTCAGGACTAGGGCAGTGCTCAGGCCACCCGGACAGGACCCAGGAGCGGACACGTGAAAGTGTGTGATCTGTACCTGTTTCAGCGGTAACATCCCTGGCACTAAGAGGGAGCTCGGGCAAGGCTTGGATTGATAGAATGTTGACAGCTGGCGCGGGTCAGCTTCTACTACTGGCAGAGGCAATCTACTGAGGCCATCAGCATGGCCCATTTCTTTCCCAGGCTTGTGGAGTAATGAAAAATCATATGCAGACAAGAAAATAGACCACCTAAGCATTCTAGGGGAAATGATGTGGGGAGTCTGCTTACGTGTGGTAAACAGTCCCAGCAGAGGCTTATGGTCAGTGAAGACCGTGAAATGCCTGCCATATAGAAAATCGTGGAATTTTTTAATTCCAGCAACAACAGCCAGAGCCTCCCTGTCTATCTGAGCGTAGTTGCGCTCGGCAGAAGACAGTGTTCTGGAGTAGTATGCAATAGGAACCTGAGTTCCATCAGACCTGAGGTGACTCAGGACAGCTCCAACCCCGTAGGGGGACGCATCACAAGCGATGCACACAGGGAGAGACTCGTTGAAATGTGCAAGAACACTGTTAGAAGTGAGCAAGGCCTTGACTTCTTTAAAGCAAGCCTCATGCGCTTGTGACCACAGCCACACAGCCTGTTTGTCTAGTAGCCTGTGAAGAGGCTCAGCTACACTAGCTTTATGTGGAAGAAAAGAATTGTAGAAATTCAGGAGGCCTAGAAAGGCCTGAAGTTCGGCCTTAGACTTTGGCCTGGGTGCATCTAAAATAGCAGTTAGTTTGGATTCAGCAGGATGAATCCCAGCAGCATCAATTTTGAATCCCAGAAATTCAGTAGAAGGCACCCCAATCTGGCATTTGTCTTTTCTGAGCTTGAGGCCTGATTTCCTGAATCTTAACAGGACAGCCCTAAGCCTTTCAGCTAGAATGTGTGTGGAGTCTCCTGCAATCAAGACATCGTCAAAGTAGGGGCAGACCCCTGGTATACCTCGTAGTGTGTTTTCCATAACGCTTTGGAAAATCCCAGGAGCGACATTCACTCCAAACTGTAGCCTTTTTACTTTAAAGGCTCCCCTGTGGGTCACAATGGTCTGAGCTATGGCAGCATCATCATCAACAGGCAGCTGTTGATATGCTTGAGCTAGGTCAAGCTTTGCAAAAACACGCCCCCCCTTGAGAGAGGCCAGGATGTGACTGACCACAGGAACAGGATAGGCATGTTGCTGCAATGCCTTATTGAGTGTGCATTTGTAATCAGCACAAATGCGAATGTCCCCATTTGCCTTTAGAGGCGTGACAATGGGGGTCTCCCACGGGCTGGAATCAACAGGTTCTAGGATTCCCTGTTGGATTAGTTTGTCTAGTTCAGTGTCAATCTTACTTTTTAAAGCAAAAGGGACCCTTCTTGCTTTAATCCTAATGGGAGTGACAGTGGGGTCTAGCTTTAAGGACACAGGTGGTCCTTTGAATGTGCCCAGCTGGGGGCTGAAAACATCTGCAAATTCTTTGCAGACTTCCTGTAGGTCGAGTGTTTGTAAGCTATTGAGTCCTGTGACGTGTATCCCCAGGGCCTCAAACCAATCGAGTCCTATGAGACTCGTTCGTTCACCCCCTACTACTAATAAGTCTAGTGGACCTTCAAAACTCTTGTATTGCACGTTAAGGGTGGCCTCCCCCTTAACACACACTCTTGAGTTCTGAAAATCTGTTAATACAATATCAGAAGGCCTTAACTTGGCCTTAGACCCACTTCTGGAACAAATCTTCCTAAATGTATGCAATGAAATGATGGACAGGGCAGACCCTGTGTCTAGTTCCATAGATAATGGAACCCCTTGTAGCTTCACATTGAGTGACAGCTTTTTCTTCATGGGCTTGTGTGTGCCTGTTCTACAGATGCTTCTTCGCGAAGCGCAAAAACCTACCCTATTCTGGCTGGGGAATCTGGTACCCTTCAGGCGTTCTTCTTGGGGTTGTGCCTTTCGTCGGCCCAGGCACACAGCTGCAATGTGCCCTTGTTTACCGCATGCCCGGCAGGTAGCGGAGCGGAACTTGCAGTCGGTTCTCCTGTGGCGACCTCCACAGCCGATGCACTTGAGCGGAGCCGAAGAGCTTCCCTTCTGGTTCTCTTCCTTCGCGGGGTGTAGACGGTCGACTTCCTCGTCCGGATCCTCCTCAGAGTTTCGTCGGACGTCTTCCTGGTGCACGGACGCACCCTCTGCACTGTTTCTGATCGGCCGCATGTTTTTGACGGCGCCGCCTGCTGCTTCTTCTGCGGTGACTTCCCTTAAGGCGTCTTGCAAGGATAATTCTTCCTTTGCGAAAAGTCTCTGTTGTAGCTCGCGATGCCTTAACCCGCACACGAATCGGTCCCTCAGTCGTTCCTCGAGGTCCTTGAACTCGCAGGGCTTGGCGGCCTTCCGTAACGCGGCGATGTATTCCTTGGCTGACTCACCGGACCGTTGATCCCTTTGTTCGAAGATGTGGCGCCATGCGATAACGGACACCTTGGGGTTGAAGTGCTCCTTCAGCAGCTTCTTCAGGTCTGCGTAGCTTACAGACTCTACTGGGACAGGTGCTGCAATGTTTTCTGCGATTTCGAAGGCGTCTTGGCCGCAAACGCAAAGCAGGGTGACCGCCTTCAAGCTATCTTCCCTCACTTGGTTTGCCTTGAAGTAGTTCTCCATTCTGGATACGTAGGACTCCCACCGCTCTGGATGTGAGACGTCGAATTCCGAAAGCCTTCCGATTTTCGCCATCTTCGGATCTTCAGGAGACGGGTCTATCAGCCAGCCTACCCCCGAATGCGCACCGGATGGGCGGGCAGCTGCCGAGTCGACGCCGTTCCTCTTTCGCCGCTCAGGACTCCTTGGGTAAGCTTACACTTCTTCCTTTCCAGGTAGTGCAAGGCATCCCACCTTCGTCGCCAGTGTTGAGTCCGTGGCGGGAAAACAGACACGAGAAGCAGCTGGAGTTCTCAGTTTCATTTATTCAGCGTTCAGCTTACAGGAAGATGGCTTCAGCCTCGCCCAAACGCCTCGCAGCCTCTTATATAGGCAACTCCCGGGTAAATGGGTTACTTTTCCCGCGCCAGCACCCGCGCATGCGCACGGCGCTGGCGACAGCCTGTCTGGTCCCGGGCAGCTTTGCACCTGCCCGGGACTGCCTGCAAACATCCAAGCTGTTTGCAAGGCTCGGGACATAACATATATGAACTCTGAAACACATATATATTGTTTTAAATGGATGCTGCATCAATGATACTTTAATCAACTCACTACTTCAAAAGTGGTAAATCTATATGCAAATGGTGTGCATAAATATAGGTAGTTGTGACCCCCCAAAAAAATTTAAGAAAGGCTTATAAAATTCCAGAATGCAAAAGAAAAAATTGCCATCATTAATTTTGTGATATATTTATCTGTCAATCCCCTTTAAAACAGGAAAACAAATTGATTGCCTTGGGGAAAGCGTAAATGCAGTTCTGATGACCAGTATTCAGATTTTGTATTAAAATACTGAGGAATATAGATAGATGGTAGATGATAGAAGATAGATGAAAGAGAGAGAGAGAGAGAGAGAGAGAGAGAGAGAGAGAGAGAGAGAGAGAGAGAGAGAGAGAGAGAGAGAGAGAGAGAGAGAGAGAGAGAGAGATAAACATATCAATATATTTAGCATATGGCTGACCGGGTGCAAATTGTTCATGAAGCTGTTGATAACAATCTCCTGCTTGTTTTAAGAATCTAGTTTAAAACATTCCTGACAGTTTAGGTGGCTGTCTGACCTTTGTGTGACACATCTGGTGACAAAGAACTCAACACTTCTTGGGACAACTAGCTGTACTGTCAAATCACTCTTACAGTTAGGAATTTTTCCCTGATGTTCACCTGAAATCTGCCTTCCTAAAACTTTAGTGCATTATAACCTTCTAAGTATTGGGACTAAAAAGAATACATATCAGCTTTATTCTGTTTGACAACCTGTCAGATACTTTTAAAGTGCTATCATGCCGCTATTCAACCTTCTGTTCTCAAAGTTAACACAAACAGTTCTTTCAATCTCTTGTCAAAGGCCTATATTCTAGTCTGCTGATCATGTTTGCTCTCCTCTATTGAATGAGTTCTAATTTATTTCATTTTTTTCTTAAAATGTAAATAAGTAAACCTGAATAGAATACCTTTTTTCTTTTTTCTACCTTTTTGGCAGCCAGATTATAATGCTGATTCATATTAGTCTTTACCTACCACAGTTGAAATGTCCCTTATAGTGTTGGAAGTCAGCACCCACCCACCCCCCTAGAGAAGGAAATATTTTGGGAAATATTAAAAAAAAGCAGAATATTATATTTCCCCAAAGAAGTAATGGAGAATCTTAGCCAAAGACAACCCCAGGTCTCCCTGCCCCATACAGAAACTGAGCAGAAGCCAGCTTTCAGAAATGCAAATTCAGTAATCTATTCAGAAAGACTGAGGCCTCATTTATGAGTAAACAAATACTACCAGCAGAAGCCCATTCAAGACAGGATCTTTCAAAATCCCTTGGAGCAAGATTTAATAGCTAACAATACCAGGGTAATAGGATTAGAACCAGCAACCCCTCAACCAAAAAATCCAACACAGGACATAGCCATCAGCCCACAATAGAAGTTACTCAACACTCTTTTAGAACACAAAACCCCACCTCATTCCACAACTCCCTGGAGCATTCCAAACACAAAACCCCAAAGAATGTATAAAAGCTGACCTATCCCAACCCCACTTTGTCAGCTGTCTCAGAACCACATGTTGCTGTTGGTTCTGTTCTTCAATAAACTAATCTTCTTTCCAAACAGCTTCCATTTTATTTATTCCTGGCTTGGACTGGCCCTGAAGATGTATCTTTCAACAAAAGGCATGCTATGGCTAAATAAAATCTGTTCCATTTTATACTAGACTTGATTTTTCTTAAATTAAGATCTTTGCATTTGCTCATTACATTTTGTACTACTGTTCCCTACCCAGTTTTCTCACCATTTCCTTATGGTAGTAATAAAGTATTCAAAAGCTTAGGGACTAATACTAAGGGAATTTGATAGCATTTTCTAGTGTGATAAGGAATTGTTGATAAATAGTCTTTGAGTAATTATTCTCCAGAAAATAGGAACATCATGGTCACTTGTAGCCAATTTGCTGATCAAAAGATCACAGGATATTTCATCAAATGCTGTGTTGAAATCAGAATATATTGTGTCTCACAATCTATTTAAGGAAGCTATCTAATATTTAAATTAAGATATTCTCTGTCTTATTGTGCTGAGTAACCCAGGAGTAAATACAGTACACCGTGGTTTGTATTTAAATGGTGGTTTATATTACAGTATTTACAAATATACACTAGAAACAAGATACATACACGTGGTCAATCAGCAAATTCCAATACATAGCAAACACAGCAGGAAATGGACAAGAGAGAACACAGCAGCAAAAGTCTTCCCTTTTATACTCAAGCTCTTAAAGCGATACACACTCCTCCTGAGTCATTCCTAACAATGCATCATTCATCTCAAATTATACAAGCTGGTTAGTTCTAAATCATTACCTTGATATTATGTCTGTATGTCTGTCTCTATTTATTATCTGTCTACATAATCAGTTCCAAGATTAAGCAGGGTTCTAGTAGAATGTGGCCAATACATTAATTAAATAGTAGAGCTTAACATTAAGGTTCTTGGTCTTTAAAAGTTCACACTGAATTAGTAATTTGACCATAAGGATTTTATGGTCAGCTCTGTATATAGAACATAGAATAATTAGAGATGGAAGGGACATTGGAGGTCTTTTAGTCCAACCCCCTGCTTGAGGAGGAGACCCTATACTATTTCAGATAAATGGTTGTCCTATCTCTTTTTGAAAGCCTTCAATGATGGAACACCCACAACCTCTGAAGGCAAGCTATTCCATGGTTGATTGCTCTCATTATTAAAAAATTTCATCTTAGTTCTAGGTTGCATCTCTCCTTGGTTAGTTTCCATCTATTATTTTTTGCTTTTTGGTTCCTTGGAAAATCGTTTGACCTCTTCGTAGGAATGCTGCAAATATTGGAACAGTGCTGTCATATCACCCACTAATCCTTCTTTTCATTAGGCTAGACAAACCCAATTCCTGTAACCATTCTTCATATGTTTTAGCCTCTAGCTTCCTTATCATTTTTGTTGCTCTTGTCTTCACTCTTTCCAGAGTCTCAACATTTTTTTTAAATGTGGTGATCAGAACTGGATGTAGTATTCCAAATGTGATCTTACTAATACTTTGTAAAATGATAATAGAACTTTATCTTGATTGTATCCCTCTATTAATGCAGCCTACTACTGCGTTGGCTTTTTTGGCTGCTGCCTCATACTTGTGGCTCATATTTAAGTGATTGGCCACTAGGACTCTAAGATCACTCTCAGAGTTATTGGCATTAAGCCAAGTTTCACCTAATCTAGATCTATACAGTTGATTTTTCTTTTCTATGTGTAAAATGTTACTTTTATCTACACTGAATTTCATTGGGATAGATAGGACCCAATATTCAAATTTGTCAAGATCTTTTTGGAACTTGAGCTTGACTTCTAGGGGTTGGCTATTCCTGCCAGCTTAGTGTTGTCTGCAAATTTGATGAGTTGCCCTTCAATTCCATTGTCTAGATCATTTATGAAGATATTTAAGAGTACTGGGCCTAAATTGAAATCTTGAGGTATCCCACTGCTTAGTAGTGGGATACCTTGATTGAGGTAGTTTGATTGAGGACTACATGTCTATCATACATTTTACTAGCTTGCCAAGAAGTAGGTTGTGGTCTATTTTATCAAATGCCTTACTGAAATCTAAGTATACTACATTCACAGGATTTCTCTGATCTACTAATTTGGTCAGTTTGTTAAAGAATGAAATAAGGTTTGTTTGGCAAAATCTGTTTTTGACCACGCCATGGCTTCTGGTTACTACCTTGTTTGCTTCTAGGTCATAGATTCGTTGCTTGATTATCTTTTCCAAGATCTTCCCATGTATTGATGTCAAGCTGATTGGTCTGTAATTTTTTTGATCTGTTATTTTTTCTTTTTTGAAGTTGGGGACCACATCGGCTCTTTTCCAGTCCTTGGTAGTTTCCTGGCAATCTACGAACTTTGAAATATATGTTTCAGTTGTTCTATAATCACATCTCCCAATTCCTTCAGAACTCTGGGATGTAGTCCGTCAGGACCTGGTGATTTGAATCCATCTAGAGCTGACAGGTTTTCTTTTATCTTAGCTTTACATATTTTATTTTACATTCCTAACCTGTCATTTATGGTTCCATTTTTGATATGTCGAATAGTGTTTCCTTTTTGCGTGAAGACAGATGCAAAGTATAAATTAAGCAGTTCTGCTTTCTCTCTATTGCCCATTACTTCTTTACCATCTTCTAAGGCAAATTCCATTATCTCATCATGAATTTAATGTGCATGTGTCATTAGGTTTATAATGACCATTCACTACTGATAGTACTTAATTTGAACTTTCCAATAGTCTAGAGAAATTGTAGGCATTAGTATATAAATATTTTGATGTTTTATTATGCTGGTCTATAGCTGAAATATATATGTAGATATGCATGTACATAAGCTTATATGCAACAGAGCTCAAATTAAGAATGGAAGAGAACTCTCCTTCCCTTCCAACTCTCCACTGATTTCTGCCAAATTCCACCTTCAAAAATATAATCCAAAATTAAGAACTTTGGACATAGCAAGAGCAGATCCAAATCCACTCATGATCCCAGACCATCATTCTCATAATATGCATCACATCTCTTTTTCCAAGTTTCAGTTTTCAAAAAGGTAGCAGTAAATTTGCAGGGGTTATGCCTCCAATTCAGTTGTGAAAAACAAGGGAATTTATGTTTCAATTTAATTTAAACAAAGTTCCAGTCTCTGGGGATGTCTTTCCATTGAGATTAAAAAAGAGGCTTGCTAGCTCAGGCTGCCCAAAGACACATGACCTCACAATTTCTTAGAATTGCTCTGTCTTGGCAATGTACTTGTAGTGTCGCTATCAATCAGCTGGCTCACAAGACACAGATGCAGACTCATATAGAAAGGCAAAACAAGATGGTTGCATCATCATCTGTCACTAGAATGGCTCCGATGCTTGTCACACTGCAGCAGGTCATCCTTTGAAGAGTGGGGTTGCTCTGATCTTGGAGGCCCCCCCTTTCCTTTTCTTGCTGGTTTCTCAGGGCATTTATAGTGTGTCTTATAAATTATTGGAGTTGTGGCTTCTCTTCTGCACTCCTAATGTTCTCTTCTATTACCTGCATTGACATAAATTCCCAGACTCCGGACTCAGGGCTTAAGAATATAGAGGTATCCACCTCATAAGGTAATCAATATACCCCAGAGATAAGCTACACATCTAAAAGTGGCAACGTGTATCAGTTTGCTTTCACTTCAAGAACTCCACAGGGATGGCTGCAGTAGATATCTTTCTTCCAATTTCTTTAATCTAGGAAGAGAAGCAATGAATCCCATTTCTGGACCAGAGTTCAAAAGGTTACATTGATAAATTATTATCCATCTTACTGTTTCTATTCTATTCTATTCTATTCTATTCTATTCTATTCTATTCTATTCTATTCTATTCTATTCTATTCTATTCTATTCTATTCTATTTGAAATGCACCATATCTGACAGAAGTTGAGTGGATTGTTACATGGTCACTTATATGCATAGGAATGAAGCATGGATGACAGCACAAAATCCAGAAGTGGTAAGAAAGATGATCCCAGTACAAGTGCAATATTGTGCTGCTGAATGTTCTTCTGAGAGACAACCTATTGCCCATATACCCACATATCAAAAGAAACTCTCTGATTTAACCAGGATAGGCTTCAATCTTTCACCCAGAAATGTTGCTGGTTCAGTGGTTATTCAAAAATTATCTTCTTTCCTAGTCCAGTCCAAAAAGTGGCATTGTCTATTTTAAGCTTTTATCAACTTTACTGTAGCCCATACTTCGCTTTAAGCTTTGTCAAAATAATTGAGGAGAGACATTTGAGAGTAATTGTCATCACTAATAGCAAAAGAAAGTATTACTCCATTAGCCAATGTTAGAACAGATTTTTTTAAAAAATATATCTTATCATTTGCAAGAGTGGGCAATTGATATCAATCTGTTAAAGAATGTTGGATACAATTGACCAAAGCATTCTACAAAGAATTCAGTTGTGTTAATTATAGCCTTAGCCAGCAGATTCTGTATGGCCAATTGCAATCCAGGCGAAATCTTGGAGGTGCAGGAGAAAAAGTAGCCTTCTTTTCTACCCAATGTTCCCCTCCAGCTCAACATCTGAGCAGAGCAGCTGTTGATATCAAACATGGTTTTCTCTGAGTCATTTTGTATGTGGATTGCAGGATTATATTCACATATAATTCCTTTGTATTTTGAACTCTGTGTAATGCTGTGTAATGAGCTGTACAGTAAGCTGTACTGGAACAGATCAAAGGACCATTTAGTAACAACATTCTATTTTCATACTATCTGAGTTCCCACTCATGGGAAATTAACCAATTAATGGGTGTAATACCATCTCTTCACTCCTGCTCTTAATACCAGTTGCTGGGCATATGAGTATCTGC
Source organism: Crotalus tigris (assembly GCF_016545835.1). Lineage (NCBI taxonomy): Eukaryota > Metazoa > Chordata > Lepidosauria > Squamata > Viperidae > Crotalus > Crotalus tigris. The sequence goes on from NW_024096692.1 coordinate 726,453, forward strand.
ATCCTTGTGCTTGTGGACTTCTCACAGGAACAAGAAATGTCTGCTTCTAATCAAAGCATGCTGGTCTTTCATCTGAAATTATGGGAAGATAGGGAGGAAGGATGAGATAATTTCTACTTTTGTGCAAATGTTACTCCTCAACTGCAATTAACAATAAATCTATCCTCTACTGTTTATATCTATGGCTGGGTATTTGTTATGTTGTGTGTGTGTGTGTGTGTGTGTGTGTGTGTGTGTGTGTGTGTGTGTGTGTGTGTGTGTGAGAGAGAGAGAGAGAGAGAGAGAGAGAGAGAGAGAGAGAGATTGGAAATTTATAGTTTTTCCCCTCTTTCACAGTTTATTAAACAAGTCACTGCATCTATAGTGTTAATTAATTGATAAATACCATTTGGGAAATAACAGCATGAATACTGATGAAACTGGATTAAAATTATCAGGAGATAAAGCTCCCAGTTGAGGACTCTGACTAAAATTAGAAGAAGTTGTTTCTATAGTGTGTAGATAAAATAATGCTGTTTAAAAAAAAAAAGAAACCCAACTCTCTGATGTAACTCATAAGGGAACCATAAGTCATGATAGTTAAATTAATTTATCTTTACAATGGTTTCGTGTTCACAAAGAGAAAATAAATTTTGAAAATCCAGATAACCTGAAGGCAATTGCATTTCATGTTTCTCTTCCTGTGTGGTTGAGGTGGGCAGTAGTGCATGGCAACCCAAAGGGATAATTAAGGTATTCTAGGCAACTCTTCATTGTCAACCTTTTTAAACACACTAAGTTAACCATTTAATTTTTAGGACTAATAAGCATGAAGTGCAGTGACATTTCTAATTGTTACTCTAATATTCAAGACTTGCTGAGCTGTTCTAGTATAGTAATGATTTACTGAAAAGCTTACAGCTAAGCAAATGGTGTTGCTGAAATAAGGATTTCTTCACCCAATCAAAAAATATTAACAAGATAACCCATCCAGAAGTTACCTTATGCAAATTTAGCACTGGGTAAGTTCTCAACAAGGGGAATTATCTGTCTATTACAATTTCCATAAATAAAACAACTGCCACATCAGAGGAGAAGGTGACAGCCTATGGTTTTTAACTATAGATGATTGACAGAGTGCCCTTTTTAAAAAAATCTTCATTCTGAATGCTTTTGCAGAAAGGGAGAGGCTGGTCACAGTGATTATGTACAAACATAATTAATACCTCACAGACACATCATATACACACACCAGCATGTGAGACATAATGAGTATGGGCCAAGCAAAATCAAAGGTGATTGTGAGAATGATTTCCACTTCCTTGTTTTAAATGAAGGTGTTTGTGTGTGGGTTTTTTTTAATATGGGTTCTGCACTTTATGATTGTTTTAAACTGTAGCCTACCCCATTCATTTCAAAGGAATATAAAATTTCTAAGTAAATAAAAGAAGCATGACGAATTATTTTCTATGAGATGGGCAACCATATAAATTTGATTAATAAATAAGTAAATAAATATAACAAGACAGACTTTTTGCCTCTTACAGGCCAGGAAAACTAGATATGGCAAGAACTTGACAAGCTGATGAGCCTCCATTCTAAAGGAATATGTGAAGGACACTTAAAATTCAGTAACACTTTATGTTCATGCATTTGTTTAAGTGGCAAATAGCAAGTTATTGCAATAAAAGAAGAAAGTATCTGTCGTCAGAAATCATGAGTTCAAATTCTCTTTCAATTATTTGTTTATAACCTGGCTGTAGTCTGACAGTACGCAGTTATTGTGGATTTCCTTGGTATTTTGTTCTTTTAAATAAGGAATCTTTGAAATACAGTATATAGTCTAATTTTACCTTGATTTACCAAATTCTAAAACAGCACTTCCTTTTCAAATAGACACAGGACTGTATTCTTAATCAGGAGGTTGGGAATAAAAAGCTTTAGAGATTAGAAACTACTTAAATCTCATTGTAGTAGCCAGGTTTAGCTTAACATTTAGTATTTTTTCCTATTTTTTCTTCCATTATCTGTTCATGCTGTTACTCAAATCCATATATACATACATAGACATACTTACATTTTGAACACTTATAATTAGTGTTTCACATTTCACTCCCCCCACTCATTTTCTTAGCAAAACAAACAAATAAACAAACAAACACATTTCCAACATACTTCCTGTTTTCCTACTTCTCTAAATGGCTATTGTGCAAATGAAGGTAAAAAGACAAATTATTCTGAAGGCAGAGTTTCTCTGTCAGCAATTTGTGCAGTGAATTCTGCTTACCACTGCTTGTGATTAATGTTAAATGCAGACATGGCATCATAAAAATAAAATAAAAGAGGAAGTAATTACCAGAAGCTGTCTTTGGGGATTTAAATAGTACATTTGTATCTTTGTGCATTTAACTGGCAGGGCTGGACATTTTATCATATTTACTTCGTACTGTTAGAACAATGTCATAGTAAATCTTCCCTGTGTAGGAAGGAGTGAATATGGTAGCATGAACTAATGCAAGCAATTTATCATCTCAAATAAGGAATAATTTCTTCTTAGTAAGTGCATAAATCAAATGATTTTCAAAACGCACCAAAAACTTGGTAGAACTTATGATCTGGATCATCTGACATCAGCCCTAAACGATCTTGTACGTTAACAAAATCTGGGGTAAATTACAGTTGGAAGGAAGCATGAAACACCTGTTTTGTTTCTATGATTGCCTGTCAGTATTCAACTTTACTTTTAAATAACAGAACCTAAAATCTAAAAAACATAAAAGAAGCTTTATGCGGAAGCTGAAATCCCAAAAAACATAAAAATAATTTTATGCCATATCTTTCCCTCACTGCTGCTTTGAGACTGAAGATACAAATGGCTTCAGTTCTAACATCTCTTCTCTCTGTTTTCTTCTGTCTATTAATCACTTTGCTTCTTAATGAGACAAAACCAGTGCTGTAACAGACAAGGCATCACAGTAGTAGACAAGGCATCACAGTAACAGACAAGGCACCACAGATTCCAAAAGAGTCTAATTGTGATACTTATCATTCCAGGCAGTGGCCAAAAAGAATGGATACAATAGTGCATATGCACAATATATCAAATCTAGAAATTAAGGCTAAGCATAAGACCAGAATAACAATATTATTTCCATTAGTTGAAAATTATAAGTTCATTATGAATGATCATTAGCAAGATTATTGTTGTATTCTTCAAAGTAGCTTCATGTATCATGTATATTTACAATTTCATTTCAAAACCTGCTTTCTAGACAACCAGTTAGCTAGTGGTTAAGGCAGCAGACTGGAAACCAGGAGACAAGAGACTAGTCCTGATTTCTAGTCTACTTCTGACTATTGGGCAGCTGTTTTGTCTCTCAGCATAATTTGTTGAGAGACGGATTGAATATCCTTCACTCAAGGGAGAGGGATATGATACCACTTATGTCCTATGTATCAATCATCTCAGCAGTTCCATAAAAGTTCCACACACATTTGCACCAATGGTGGGATTCAAATATGTGAACAACCAGTTCTCTGTATGGAAGTCCATTCTAGGCCTGGGCAACAAAAAATTAACTACTGGTTCTGCCGAAGTGGTGCAAACTGACTGAATCCTGCCACTGATTTGCACTCTGATTCAGGTAACTCTGAGAATACAGATAAATTCCCAAGTGGGCTCAATGACTGTCAGAATGCTAATGATCAGGTAACTGCAAAGAATATAAATCCTCCCATTCTCCACCATTCAGTCAGAAATGAAGAAGCTTCTTGGATGAGCAACATTTTCAAAAAAGAAAAAGAAAGAAAATCCATTTGTATTCTGGAAAGGCGTCTTTGAGACAGAGTGTGGGGAAGTTTCTCCCCTATCCCTTCAGGAAAAACAAGAGAAGGTATTGGGATGGTTCCATAATTCAGTTTGATTGTTGTGAAGTAATCATGGCTCCCAAACAAAGAAGTCCAAGTGCAATCTTTTCAAGTAATAATTTCTCTTTAGAGAAGCCTTTTGCAGTTAACAATTAGAATAATTAGAACAGGAGGATATTTGGATAAACAGTTTTGAGTAGGAATGATTGTATAGGAATAGTGATGGCTTGGGTGAACGTATGCAATTATCTCTCTTCAATTATTAGTCTAGCTTAATGTTATCATATATCCCTCATTAAAAGTAATGGTTCCTTTGAATGTTTGTTTTCCCCCTAGTCTGGAGAGTGAGGAAAGGACCTGTTAAAGAGCATGAACGGAAAAGAGTCTGAAGTCATCAGCATATATGATTTCCTTTTTAAGCCATTCATGTTTCTCCATAAAATAAGCAATGTCAGCTAGAATTAAACATGAATTCTGAATTTAAATATTATGATGAAACCCAATAGAAGCAAAGATTCAAAAGCTGTCTTTGAACCATGATTTCAATCTGTGATAGCTTGTCCTCACAAAACAATTGGTGATCTCAGTTAAGTTTCATCATAAAAGAGCTAGAACTAGATTACTGTTTAGCAAGATATTCAGTCGTAGCCAGAGAAATGTTGTAGTTTTATTAGATTTGTTTTTCATTTATTTTCTCTGTCTGTATTTTGGAGATGCTTTTCCAATTGTTCCCTATGTTAGGAATAATTGTATTCAGAGGAAGTTGACATAACTTTTCAACATTTATGTCTGTACTGAATATCAAAACTTGGTGATATTATTATGAAGGCTAAAGTATTTTTCTCCATCAATAATGCTTATTTTGAAATTAGTACATATTTGCTAATCAAAGTAGAAAAAGATCTTTTAGCTGCCAGGTATTTAATTTTTTAAAAAATGGATGCCAGAATAATTTAAAATTATTAAGCTCAGAACATGTTAAACATTTTGTGTTATAAAATAGTTAATGTCTGAAAAACATTCTGGAAGAAAATTTCATACCATCTGCTAGAAAATGATTCATTTTTTTCTATACATTTTCTTGTCCTCTTTTCTATATAAGTGGAATGAATTTCCTAAAATATATTGATGGATATATGATCAAATTATCCCTTTATGAAACCAATACTTCATTCCATACTAGAATGAAAAACTCATGGAAGAAAAAATTCAAATCCCAATTACTCTATTCCAAATTTATTGCAAATGATATTTAAATATGCAACTATAACTTTGCAAATACAATTTAAATTACTGTATATGTATTAATATGAAATAAGGAAACATAGAGGTTTATATGCTTTATATACGTTTAGCAAGACAATTGAATTTCATTTACATTGCCTCATTAAAAAAAATTAATCTCATTTTGTTATATTAAATTAGAGACAAATTACTATAAATAAAACCAGAGGTTTATAATGGAAGTCATTTAATCTAAATTTAGTATATGCTATAGATGTAATTGTAATTATTTAATTGGTGCTGTTAGCATTTTTAAACAATCTAAATAGTATGAGAACAGTTGTTCCCAGGGTCCAGTGCCACCAGATTAGATGCAGTATCATAATAAATCTGGAATTAGTGCAGAAGGAATATATGCTATTCCCTAAACTTGGTGCTGAAAATATATATGCAGCTATGTAGGAATCAACTTTTTATTTCATTGAAGGTCCTATTTGCAACATCTAGGTTGAGAGGTGATTTGATGGATGTTCCTATGCCCTTTCAACAATCCAGATGTCTGATTGGATGTGGAAAAGACAGAAATTAAAACATCACAAAAGTGTGCATCGCCGAACAATGATCTTGTTAAAAGTGTTCCATTCATTAATGACATATTCAGTGCAGTATTTTTGTGAAAAGACAAATGAAAGAAGATAAAAACTAGACAATCCATTAAACCATTTTTGGTCTTAAATACTCTAGCCTTATTATAAAATATTCCACTTTTTTTTAAAAAAAATAGCATTTTGGAAGTGTAAATGGGAGTTTTAAACTAAGTATCAAGCACGAATCTTTTCTGACATTATGTGAAGATAGCTATGTTATTATGAGCCTAATGATATCTACGGCATACAAGAATACATAGTATCATGCTGAGAAACCAATGATCTAGTTCTCATTTTGCAGGCAAACAGAATCTCATCAGAACTATAAATTTCATGAGTCTGTTTCCAAATTTAAAACCCTTAAGAAAATGCCCTTTATGGTTCAATGGTTTTAAAAGCTTGCTCATACTTGGCTTTATAACAAGGAATTTAATTGTTCTGAAACAACAGAATCATGTTTGCATTCATTTTGCTTTTTGCCCCATATTTCATCTTTGAGTCCACCATGAACTCACCATGGAGAACAGGCATTTTTCATCAAGGATGACATACCGGAATAATTTGGATGGATAGAACTTTGCCATAATTGTTTTCTTTAAGTCAGTGTTTCCCAATCTTTGCAGCTTTATGATGTGTAAACTTCAACTCCCAGAATTTCCTAGGCAGCATGTTGGTTGGGGGAAAGGTGGAAGTTGGAATCCACACATCTTAAAGTTGCCAAAGTTGATAAAGCATTGCTTTAAGTCATACAATCTTTCTAGGTTGCTTTCTAATCAACATTCACTTTTTCATAGTGTGAAACCTATTTAGTTTTGTGTCAGTGATCGTTAGCTTTCTGAGTGTGATGCAGAAGCAAGCTAAAGCAATGAGAATATAGGATTTTGCCAAGGACCCAGAATAAAGGCAGAAGTCAGAATAAGTGATTCAGGATTAACCTTTTATGTTGGGTAGACTATTTTCCAAGTCAATTTATGAAAAATCACAAATTTGTCAATAAAATTTATTGAGGCTACTCTTTTATTTCATTGATTAAAAAACCTAAACTAACATCAAACCATGAAATCTATGTTGATTTTAATATCCAGAATCAAAAGACAGATCAAACGTGTTGCCTTGTAAAACATACTGAATTAATACTGATCAATGATAAATTAAACAAAAAATACAGTAGAATGATCAATTGACAATTGAGGAAGGCATCTACTGTCACATAAAAAAATAAGCTGAGATCAGTGCAAGAAAAGACAAATTAAAGTATAAACTGAGCCAATTCCAAAGCAGAATGTAAGGTATGTCATGGCATTTCAGAAAGCATAACAAGATTATTCCTTTATGGAGAGATTTATATAGAAGGTTTCAGGCTTTCACCTTCTGACATGAATATAACTTACTCTGGATGAAGGCTTTCCTTGCAATCTTGTATTTTAGGATCTCTGTCTACTTGGTAATGACACTGCTCCGACAGGTTTGGAGATCATTCCAAGAAACCTGAGTTGGTATTGAGCTTGTAGCTTTCCTGCTTGCCATACTAGATCCGAATCCATGAATTCACTGCCTTTCAAGGCCTATTCTGAATAGAATACAGCTGGAAAACACCTTGGAGGTCTTCTAGCCCCCTGCTCAATCAGGAGAATTTATACCATCTCAGACAAGTGACTGTCTAGTCTCCTCTTAAAAATCTCAGGTGATGGAGCACCCACGATTTCTGGAGGCAAGCTGTTCCATTGGTTAATTGTCCTCACTGCCAGGAAGTTTCTCCTTAATTCCTTCTCTCTTTGATCAGTTTCCAATCATTGCTTCTAAAACATACGAAGAATGGCTGCAGGACTTGGGTTTGGCTAATCTAAAGAAAAGAGGAAATAGGGGAGATATGATATCAGTATTCCAGTATTTAAGGGGCTGCCACCATGGTGCTTTGCTCTCTGGTGCTTTGGTGAATAACATGACCCCCTCTTCGTGATGCCAGCCCCTCAAATACTGGAATACTGATATCATATCTCCCCTATTTCTTCTTTTCCTTAGACTAGCCAAACCCAAGTTCTGCAGCTATTCTTCGTATGTTTTAGTCTCCAGGTCTTTGATCATCTTAGTTGCTCTTCTCTAATTTTTTTTCCAAACTCTCAACATCTTTTTTGTGATATGGTGACCAAAATTGGCTGCAGTATTCCAGGTGTGGTCTTACTAGATTTTTATAAAGCGTTACTAATACTTTGTGTGATCTTGATTCCTCTGTTTATACAACCCAGAATTGTATCAGCTTTTTGGCTGCTGCTGTACACTGCTGGCTCATAATCAAGTGATTTTTTTACTAGGACTCCAAGGTCCTTCTCACAGTTACTATTTTTAAACAAGGTCTTGCCCAATCTGTATTTGTGCTTTTGGTTTTTCCTGTGTAGGTGTAAGACTTTGCTTTTCTCCACATTGAAACTCATTTTGTTGGATAGGGCCCATTGTTCAAGTTGTCAAGGTCTTTTTGGATCCTGAGTTTATCTTCTGGGGTGTTGGCTACTCCTGCCAGTTTGGTGTCATCTGAAAATTTGATGAGCTCGCCTTCAATTCCCTCATCTAAGGTATCATGAAGGTATTGTATTGTACTGGGCCTAGGACAGAGCCTTGTGGTACCCCACTGCTTATTTCTCTCCACGTGGATGTAGTGTCATTGAGGACTACTTGTTGAGTATGGTTTGCTAGCCAGCTACAGATCCACAGATCCATCTGGTGGTGATATTATCTATTCCACCTTTTTCTGGTTTACCAAGGAGTAGGTTGTGGTCTACTTTATCAACTTTTCTAACTTCTTGCTATTTTCTGAGAATAAGGGATATCACAATCAGCTGCCTTTAAAATTTGTTCAAATTGCATTGACTGCTAATTCCAGATAGAATTCCAAGAGATTGCTTTTGACATTTAAAGGTGTAAACAGAGCAACTGTTTCTTCCATATAACTTTGCCTGATTATTAAAATCAAACTTAACAATAATATCTCTACATTAAAAGGCAAGCAGGCAGGCAATAATCAGAAAATAACCTTTCAGTGGGAAGTTATTTCTTTGGTGTACCCTCCTATGATTAATAAGATTTACATTTGATTGTTTCACCTATAATTCAAATTAAAAACATCTTCATTTTGTTAAATTTTTGATGCTTTCCTTCTACTGAGTAGCAGTTCTAACATTATCAGTTTTGGGTGTATTCTTTCTACTGTTTATTTCTTATAAACAGGATCGTTTTAATCAAGAACTGTATTCTTATATTCTTAAATAGTGTTTACTCTAAAAATTAAAAAAGGTCATCCTTGCCAAAACTTTTAACTGAATTGTTATTGTTTTGCTAGCATTACCCAGTGTTGTAACCAATTCAACTGCTGTTAACTATGGTATTTCTTTTAGTAATATTATTTCTTCAATACTTAATTTGATATTTTTAAAATGACAGGCAGACAGTTATAAACATATTTTAGGAGAAAAGGAAGTTTTAATAGTTCTGAGAAGTGATTGGCAATAAACTTCAAAGAGATTCATGTTCTGTTTGTATATTTTGGGAAGCATATTCATATATGTATCTCATCTAATGATTATCTCTGTGTGTAATGTAAAGAAACTAGAAGGATGAAAGCTGCATGAAACTGAGAATTGCTAAAGCAGCTTCCTTTGCAAAAAGAATATTAAGTAGTCAGTGGAATAGTGTGTGTCACATGAAGAAAGTTTCAGTTCACTTTCTGGCATGTTCAGTTGATGGGAAGAAAGAAAAATTAATTTTGATCTTAAGTTTTATAGGAATTGGATTTTTATTCTCAAATCTATACCTAAAATGCAATTGCATGCCAAAAAAATGCACTTCATAACACAAAACAGAAGCAAAACAGAATACACACACACACACACACACACACACACACACACAGAAGCATATTGCAGAAAGTAGACACTAAATGTAATTACTGGGAGCAACATGCAAGGAAAATTCATGCAAATTCATAAATATTTCAATAAACAAGCCAAAACATATGGCAAAACTGAAAGATAAATATTTGCCCGTTCTTTTCTATTTCAGGTCAAGATAGACTATTCATTTATTTTAAATATCTTTACATATTAAGAAACTCAAGGTAGGATACATAGTGCTATTCCTATTTTTTCCTTACAACAACCACCTTATGAAGCAGACTGGGCTGAGAATGAATAACTGGCTCAAAGTCACCTGGTGAACTTCCTTAATTGAAGGTGGACTAGATCTCAGATCTCTCTATACATAAGGTGGGAAAGAACACGTAAGGTATTTCTGGATTTCTTTGCAACCTATTCATAATAGCACCAATTTGGATCATGTCAGAAAAAAAGAGGATATAGAATGGAGAGCAACCAGCATTCTAAGCTACTAGCCCAATGTCTCCTCCATGGGAAAAAAAAATTCCCTTGCAGGCCCAAATCACAACTAGTATTTTTTGACCTTGACAGTTATTTTGCCTGTATATCTCCCACGATCCGACATTTGGATTTATTTCATTCCATTTTGGCTTCAGTGAGTTATCCTGCTGAGGGACAGATGGTAGTCCAAACCCTCTTATGTAATATTTCTTTTCTTGAGCTCGAGAGAATAAAAACATGTTTGATAAGAGGGGCAATCAAAAGATAGGAGGGTGTAGATTTTGCACCTCATCTTTCCATCCCCAAACTCCATTTTCAGTAGTAGTTATGTATATATGGATGGCAGCTTGTAGAGTAAGAGGCAAGTTTAGGGGTCAAAAGGATCATCAATATGGTGTTGAATGAGAGGACAAAGGGAATGTGTGTCATCAGAGCTAATGCTGATCTCTCAGTTTAGTGCTAACAGCTTGGAGCCTGAAATCTTTCTTAACAATTTCCCTTAAGATTAGAGTTAAGTTACAACCTTTCATATGGCTTTGTGGCAATAGTTAAAAGTACTACTTTCCTAAAAAAGATAGGGATGATACAGTGTTCTCCTGTACTGGTGTTCTACGCACAATACGTACATGCCTTGTAATTGTTAAAGGAAAGAATTATTGTCACTGCACACCTCTATTTGTGTCAGTTCCAAATAATGGAAAAGTGGAGATAATAATAGATTTATCTAACAGCAAAAGTACAAATAAGACATGGAATAAATATTCAATGGAAAAGTTAGGACACCACATATCTGTGAAATCACTCTAGGCATGAAGATTTTTTTTTTTTAATGTGCAACCATGATTGAGAAAAATCAGACTTCTGGACTTCTCACAAATCCTAGTTGACTCTTGCTATGCTCCAAGTGCAGCCAGGTGTAAAGAAAATTGTTGGCAAAGGCAAGTGGTATAGCCACAGAATCTCCATGAATAAAGGCAATAAACTATAAAGGTCACCTCACAATGAGAAGATGTTTAATCATTATTACATATTTTTTTAAAGAAAATATTATAGCTTAACCAATTTAAACATAAAATTAGTCTTCATTAGATCTCACTATACTGGACAATTTTTGTCCAGTTTCCCACCTTCCCTTTCTAGGAAGGTGGTGGAAAAAGTGGTTGCATCACAGCCCTGGAGGATCCTGAATGTTATGGATTATCAAGACCCTTTTCAGTCAGGTTTCAGACCTGGTTATGGGGTACAAATGGCACTGATTGCACTTGCTGATGATCTCTGGTGAGCACAGGATGGAGGTAATATATCCATCCTTGCTCTCTTTGACCTCTTGACAGCTTCTGACCATGGCATCCTTTTGGGCTGGCTGTGGAATTTGGGATTGGGCAGTGCAGTGTTGCACTGGTTTGGTTCCTTTCTCTGCAGCTGGTTCTAATCAGTTTCAGTAGGGAGCAAGAGGTCCAATCCACAGTCACTATTTTGTGGAGTGCCAAAGGGCTTAGTGTTCTCTCTTTTATAACATCTACATGAAACTGCTGGATAACATCAACCAACACTATGGACTGAGATACCATCAATATGCTGATGACACTCAGCTTTACATCTCCACCCATTGACCCAAGTAATGCTGTGGCTGCCCTTTGGAGGCTGTAGGGATCTGGATGGGGACAACAGGCTTCAGGTAAATCTTGGTAAAAGGGAGTGCTGTGGGTATGGAGGATCTGGAAGCTTATCATCTTTAGTTCTGGATGGAGTGGTATTACCCCAGAAAGACTTGGTGTGCAACTTGGAGATTCTTCTAGACTCACTTCTGCTTGAACACCGGGTGGAAGTCATAGCTAGAAGAGCTTTCACACCACTTTATGTGGTGCATCAATTGCGCTCTTATCTGCACCCAGTCACTCACACTCTGGTCATCTCTCACTGGTATTATTGTAATACCCTTGAAGAGTATTCAGAAGCTACAATTGGCCCAGAACGTAGCAGCATAGACAGCAGCAGCCCTAGGATGGTACATGAAACATCACTGTTATGTGAGCTGCTCTGGTTGCCAATTTGCTTCCAGGTACAATTCAAGGTGCTGGTAATTACCTTTAAAACCATTTATGGCATGGGTTTGGGACATCTGCAGAACCATCTTTCCTCAATGAGATTATCCTGCTTCACTTGTACAGGCAGAAGGAGCCTATTGTGGATCCCAGCAGCCACGGAATTTTGGTGGGTGGGATCCAAGAGAAGAGCCTTTTATGCCAAGGCTCCTGCCTTTTGGATATCATATCTCAGGAAGTAAGATCTGCCTTTCTCTTTTTAGCCTTCAGGAAAAGCTTTGAAACATAGCTATGCTGCCTGGCATGGGGTTCTGAAGGAAACGCTGCTGGCTGGAGATGGTTGGTACACTGACAGAGAAGGCATGCCACTTCTCCACTCCTAATCCTTATTTTTAGCTTGTTTTAATTTTTGCAATTTTAATTCATTTTTATATTTATAATTGTTGAATGTTTGTTTTATCTTAACTATGAGATAGGTAGCAAGTAAATTTGATAAATAAACAAAAATTTAAAAAACTGATCCATCATCTAAAATTTCTTTTCATCAAATTGAAAATCAACATCTAAAAGTCATATGAAGCCTCCAAGTGTTATGCAAATTTCTTAGGTCAGTAATAATAATGCTGGATTAAAAGATACATTTTCTATCCAGAAGTGAAAACAGATGCTGGGTAAAATATGACCTGAAAGGAACAGAGGGGAAATGTAACATGAACATCCACAATGAGAATTCAATTCAAGCTGAAAAAATAATTTAGATTTACACATTGCCTTTACCTTTGGTTAGTTTTAGTTATGCTTTATTAAGCAAATATAAAGTTATAAACTATCATTTAACAAACAACAGCTGAATTTTTATTTTGAGCTAACCCAACATGGTTTGCTAAATACATGAATTACTTAGATGGGATGCAACTTTACAAAGAATTATATTTTATTATTGAAATAATGTGATGTCTACAATTATTTCAATTCAGAAAAAAGTCATATATAGTTACCTAATTATTAAAATTTGTAACTACCAAAATTAATCACTAACCACATAGAAATGCTGTGGGATATGGGATACATTCTGAATTCTACTGAGTCTTTCACTATTTATCTTAAATAACACAATGAAGAATTTCAAAAAATTTGTATCTCAAAAAAATGACAAAGATTATACTGCACATAATTCTAATGCTTTTATATTGTGTGTGTGTGTGTGTATGACAAAGAAATAAAAAAAATCATGATTTCTTAATCATAAATATTATCAAGAGTCATTTAAACAATTCCTCAGAGTAAGATACATTTTAATTTCCAATGTCTTTTATTGGGAATGTTCTATAATTTTTACAATGAGACACATTAATCACTTGGATACTACTTAACACATTTAAAAGAGGAATGACATTTAATTTTTTGAAAACATGTTTCAAAGAGGAATGATATTTCTATTTTTTGGAATTTTTCTGTTCCATGTTTATCTCTTGAGAGGGATGTTTTCCTTCAGCTTCATTTTCATCCTCCTGTAAAACAAAACATTGAAATATTTTATGTGATTTTAAGACAACTGAGCATGTCTCCTAGTCCTTGTGCATGCAGTATACTATCCCTGAATAACTATATATTTTTCATCTTTGTAATCCCAAAGCTACCTGTAATAATAAAATTACCTTAAAAAAATACAACAACATCAATAAAAAAGACAAAACCAAGATAAAAAAAACATACATTAATTACAGAAAAAAATCACAAAAATCCTACTAAAATGAAGATAACATAGTTTAGGTGTTTCCCTTCATGAAAAATGTAACTGACACTGCCAAGAAACTTGCAACAAGATGTTACTATCCAGGGTAAATTCTAATGCACTGAATGAGTTAACAATTTATCAGGGCCTGCAAAGGAACACCATTCAATTCTAAGAAGTTCACTACTCAAAGAGCATGAAAAATATTCCTAGCTGCAAGCACTAAGTGTTCTTAAGAAAATCAGATATGTGCTGGAGAAGAGTCACGTGAGTGCCTGGTTAATTTGTTTATGGATTATTTCAGTTCCTTATTACAGAGAGTAGTTTGATAGTTTACTCCACCTTGTTCCAAACAATGTGATGGCTACTGTTGGTGCACATCAAATGAAGTGAATTCATCACCTGAAATCTACAGGAGCAGGAGGAGACTGTAATGGCATCATCAAGTTGTGTATCTATTGATCATAACACATGTACTAATTCTTGTTCAATTTTTGTTCAATAGTAGCTCTAAATCCATTCTTTTTAGAATTAACATTTTATGCAAGAACAATGAATATTATTTTACAGTAAAATTTCTGTAAGTTTCCTTTTAACTCTATCCACTCATGCTTATCTTAAGATGTCTGCCACGCTTGAAAGCCACTAAATTTCTCTTTTCTATCATTCTGATTCAAGAAATATATGAAGACTATAACATTGGCCTAAATTATAGGGTAAAAAGCAAATACACAGACATACATGAAGAGCAAATCTAACAGAAAAGCTTCAGGCCTCCTCAGATATCAGCCATTTTGAGTAAGTACTTTGCCCTGGGTAGCCTTTGGCTCTCAAAGTTGATTGACATCTGCTCTGGGCTATTTAATTGCTCATTCTTGCCCTCCTCATGTTAATATAAATTAATAAAATGAATCAATGAAACTAAATGAAATTTTGCAGAATACTCCACATCACATCTAATCTATTTAGGTCTCCCCCAATCTGCTGAAGTTCTTAAATTCTTCTCAAGTGTTCTCATTTCCTGTATGTCAATTATACTGAGTTGAACTGTTGTGGAACTAGAATGGAGACATGGTTGAGAAGACTAGAAGAGTTCAAAGAGTACTAACAGAAAAATTTGGGAGAAGAATAAATTAAAAATATGATAGATAAAGAGAAAAATGAGTTACGGTAGGTTAGAGAACCAGACATTTAGCCACCACTCTGTAACAAATGAATATTTCTTTAGGCTATAATGATAAAGTATTGGTGGCTGAGTTAGATTTAGTTTAACATATTTTGCCCTCATGAAAGTAGGATATAGAAAACTTAGAAGTGAGAGTACAAAGTGGGAGAAATAGCTAATAGCTTCTACATGTGGATTCCTGTAATGTTACATTTTGTTTTTCAAAGATGAAGAAACCTAACAAGGAAATTCTTTAGTAAACAATTCAGCCTTCTATTTTTCCAAGTATCAAGCAGTGTCTAGGTGTCAAACAACTGGTTCTTTGAAGATCCAGGGGCAAGGAACACATCAGTAGATAAGGTGATCTCAAGCTTTACTAATAATTTTAGCAAGAGATGTAAACAGAAGCATAAAGGCCTAATATTCCAAGCAAAATGCTCTCACTTGAGCTGTTGGGAGCCCCTGTGGCAACAGCAAAGAAATGTCAAAAGTCAGGTCTTGCACAGCACTGAGTGCTCAATCCTATCCTGAACTTCAAAGGCTTCTAGGGTTTTCAGTAAAATATAATGGCAAAGTTTCTACCCCTGCTGCCATTGTAATTAAACTAAAGGAGCTGACCTTGACTAGATAATTATGGAATAGGAATGACAGTTCTGAGAACTTTACTGAAACCAGTGTTAAACTGAAGAAACCTGAGGATTTTTAGAACTGTGTGAAGATTCATCCCTGACCTTTTCAAGCAAGAGTCAGAAAGCTGGTTACACATAACTCAAAATGAACCCTAAACTTCTATAGTTTTCTTAAAGAAAGTGAAATAAAAAATATCACTAAATTCCTTGAAATATAATGTATTCCGCAGTGTCTTTCTTCCTTCTTTCCTTCCTTCCTCCCTCCCTCCCTTCCTCCCTCCCTCATCTTGTCAACTCCTGGTGACCACCTAGACAACATTTTCAGAAGCGGTTTGTCACTGTCTTCTTCTTTGGGTTGATAGAGAAGGATTGTCCCAAAGTTAATCATTTGTGTCTAAGACAAGATTAGAATTTAGATTCCTGGTTTGTAGCCCAGTCATTTAAATCACTATGCCAAGCTGGTTCTCATTTCTTCAATGGATTTCATTCATTCATTCATTCATTCATTCATTCATTCATTCATTCATTCATTCATTCATTCAAGCAGATTATATCCAGCAAATAAAATACAAATCAAAAATAGCCACAGTAAACTAAACATAATTTTAAGCTTAGTCAGCCAACTTTCACTTGGAAGCTACTTTTAGTTAGGTGATACTGTCTTCATCAAAGCTTTTTTTAAAAGAAATGCATTGTTTTTACTTTATTCCAGAATGATATAGGGAAAAGGCTATTCAAATGTGAAAAGACTGTGACAAAAAAAACCTTGCTTCTCTCTCTCTCTCTCTCACACACACACACACAATATGCCACTCAGCAGAATATATTGAATAGACTGATTCCCCCTGAAAAAGAAGGTACCAAAGGTAATGGGGACTCAAGATTTTAGGAGAACTGAACAACCCATGACATCACATCATCCTTTGAAAGATATTTCTTCACCCAAATAGATAAACAGAATAACTATAGGCAGGCACTGGAAGTGACAACCACATTTTGCCAGCTTCCCCACTGAAGTTATTTAGGGAAGCTGGCAGGGACTGTCAGACATCATCTGTCCTTAGCTGATCTGCAGAAGTGCTTGCCATTTTGCTTAGGGAAGATAGGGTAACTCTATAACATTAAGATCTCTATCATCTTGTTTGATGTCCTTCAAATTCCTCCCACTTCTGAAGATTGTTCCCTGTATCCATATGTATCATCACCAAACTTTGTATGCTCATTTAATGGCTCTGTACCATTTTTCTAACACACTGAGTTTCCGCTGTAATATGGACCATGGATCATGCACTTCAATGCCAATTTATGTAACTCTGGATCTTCATTTAGATTTTGTAATTTGGCTTGCATAAATGTATCATATTCTTGTGCGCTTGACTTGGATACTTACATCAAAACATAGCAATCAGTGCAAATGAGATAGATCTCTCTTTTGGTATCCCGCACTCAGCATGTAAGCAAAGAGGCGATGTGTTCCAGTGAGGCATTTCATGAACAATTTTTTCTTCAATTTGAATATCATTGTGGTTAAATTTAGCTGATCATTTGTCTGCTAATTAAAAAAAGATGCTGTCATATTTCTGGCTAGTTTGAATCATAATGAAAAATAAAGCATTACGTAGATATAGTACATAATGAAATCTTGTTATATATCTTGATTCACCAAGAAATGTTGAAAAGAGGATGATGCACCTTCCAAGGATCCTAAAATCAGTCACACTATTCAATGTATCAGTAAAGGCTTTGTCCGCTGTTGATCTCAAGGTTACTTGATTCATTTAGATGTAACTCAGCTTTTCATATTTAATCTTAGCAGCCATATTAACCATATTTTGTTGGAATAGATGTTCTCCTCTTAGAAGATTAAGCTCATTCTCATGGTTCATTATTCAATATGCATAATAACACATTGCCATTATTTTCTTGTTGTCATACTAGCCATCATCTCCAAGATGAAAGCTGTCATAGCAGCAATGGAATTTTAAAATTATTCGCAAACTATCTCCTCGTCTAGCAACAATTCTGATTTAGTTTCAATGTTGTTTGGTATAATGATGATTGCCAATTTGTGCATTAAATCTCTCATGTTCAAATGCTGATTTCTGGTCAGGATCAATGACAGTGGAAGCCTCTGGCATGTCTCAAATTTGTTCTTTTGCAAGTCGAAGGGACACAATGTACAGCATCTTCAATAATTCAACAATCTCATTCCATCATTGTGGAATATACCAATTTTCAATTTACTCTGTTTTGAGTATCATTGAATACATTGAAATAAATCTGTTTTGCTGGTTGGAGCTTGGCATTAAATGTCCAATGTAATGATGAATTTGCCCTTGAGTAATCTCAGAAGGATTCCATCCATTCTTCATTGAAAGAACTTCTTTGACACCAAAAGAGGCAGTTGTATAGTCTAATGTTCTTCCTGAATTTGTTTGCAATACATCATTGCTGTATCAATGAAGAAGTTCATAAGGTAGAGGTTTCAAATGGCCTATCATGACCTTTCCCTTCATACAGTAAAAATTGGTGGTTTCTCCAGGGAATAAGAATGCATGACAGTGAGGGGAGACTTTGGTCCTGGCACCAACATCAGCAGAAATATTACATCATGCAAGCCATGCATTTTACTTTACTTCTTTCTCTATTGAGGTTTTGTTGTTAAAGGTGGGTATTGTTGTGTTCCCCCTTTATGGATTACTGCCTTGTTGTGGCGAAGGGGCTTGTGTAACTCAATGAAGCGATAAGCTATGCCGTGCAGGGCCACCCAAGACGGACAGGTCATAGCAGAGAGTTCTGACAAAATGTGATCCACTGGAGAAGGAAATGGCAAACCACTCCAATATCTTTGCCATGAAAACCCCATGGACAGTACTAAAAGGCAAAAAGATATGACGCTGGAAGATGAGCCTCTCAGGTCGGAAGGTGTCCAATATGCTAGTGGGGAAGAGCAGAGGGCTAGTAGCAGTAGCACCAGAAAGAATGAAGCGACTGGGCCAAAGCCGAAAGGACGCTCAGCTGTGGATATATCTGGTGAAAGGAAAGTCTGATGCTGTAAAGATTTTTCTCCATAGGAACCTGGAATGTAAGATCCATGAATCAAGGCAAGCCAGACATAGTCAAAAAAGAGATGACAAGACTGAACATCGACATCTTAGGAATCAGCGAACTAAAATGGACAGGAATGGGTGAATTTAACTCAGATGACCATTAGGTATACTACTGTGGGCAAGAATCCCTCAGAAGAAATGGAGTAGCCTTCATAGTCAATAAAAGAATAGGAAAAGCAATACTGGAATACAATCCCCAAAATGACAGAATGATCTCAATTCGAATTCAAGGAAAACCATTCAATATCACAATAGTCCAAATCTATGCCCCAACCACTGGTGCTGAAGAGGATGAAATTGACTGGTTCTATGAAGCCCTACAGCACCTTACAGAATTAACACCAAAAAATGATGTCCTTATCATCATGGGGGATTGGAATGCTAAGGTAGGAAGCCAAAAGATAACCGGATTAACAGGCAAGTTTGGCCTTGGAGTACAAAATGAAGCAGGGCACAGGCTAATAGAATTTTGTCAAGAGAATACGATGGTCATAACAAACACTCTTTTCCAACAACTCAAGAGACGGCTCTACACATGGACATCACCAGACGGTCAACATAGAAATCAGATTGACTATGTACTCTGCAGCCAAAGATGGAGAAGCTCTATACAGTCAGTAAAAACAAGACCAGGATCTGACTGTGGCTCAGATCATGAGCTTCTCGTTGCAAAATTTAGGCTTAAATTGAAAAAAGTAGGGAAAAGCACTAGGCCACTCATGTATGAACTAAATCATATTCCTGATGAATATACAGTAGAGGTGACAAATAGATTTAAGGAACTGGATCTGATAGACAGAGTGCCTGAAGAACTATGGATGGAAGTTCGCAACATTGTACAAGAGGTAGCAACTAAAACCATCCCAAAGAAAAAGAAATGCAAGAAAGCAAAATGGCTGTCTCAGGAAGCTTTGCAAATAGCTTAGGAAAGAAGGGAAGCGAAAGGCAAAGGAGAAAGAGAAAGATACACCCAATTGAATGCAGAATTCCAGAGAGTAGCTAGAAGAGATAAGAATGCCTTCTTAAATGAACAGTGCAAAGAAAGAGAAGAAAACAACAGAATAGGGAGGACCAGAGATCTCTTCAAGAAAATTGGAGATATGAAGGGAACGTTTCATGCAAAGATGGGCATGATAAAGGACCAAAATGGCAGGGACCTAACAGAGGCAGAAGAGATTAAGAAGAGATGGCAAAACTACACAGAAGAACTATACCAGAATGAGCTTAATGTCCCAGATAACCACAATGAGATGGTCACTGACCTCGAACCAGACATCCTAGAATGTGAAGTGAAATGGGCCTTAGAAAATCTGAGCAACAATAAAGCTAGGGGAAGTGACAGTATTCCAGTTGAGCTATTTAAAATCTTAAAAGACGATGCAGTAAAAGTGCTACACTCAATTTGTCAGCAAATTTGGAAAACTCAACAGTGGCCACAGGATTTGAAAAGGTCAGTTTACATTCCAATTCCAAAGAAAGGCAATGCCAAAGAATATTCAAACTATCGCACTATTGCACTCATTTCACATGCTAGTAAAGTTATGCTTAAAATCCTACAAGCTAGACTCCAGCAGTATGTGGATCGAGAACTACCAGAAGTACAGGCAGGATTTCGAAGAGGCAAAGGAACTAGAGATCAAATTGCCAACATACGCTGGATCATGGAGAAAGCTAGGGAGTTCCAGAAAAACATCTACTTCTGCTTCATTGACTAGGCTAAAGCCTTTGATTGTGTGGATCACAACAAATTGTGGCAAGTTCTTAAAGAGATGGGAGTACCAGACCATCTCATTTGTCTCTTGAGAAACCTATATGCGGGTCAAGAATCAACAGTGAGAACTGGACACGGAACCACTGATTGGTTCAAAATTGGAAAAGGAGTCCGGCAAGGCTGTATACTGTCGCCCTGCCTATTTAACTTATATGCAGAGCACATCATGAGAAAGGCAGGGCTAGATGAATCAAAAGTTGGAAGTAAGATTGCCGGGAGAAATATCAACAACCTAAGATATGCAGATGATACCACTCTAATGGCAGAAAGTGAAGATGAACTAAAGAGCCTCTTGATGCGGGTGAAGAAGGAGAGTGCAAAAGTTGGCTTGAAACTCAACATTAAGAAAACCAAAATCATGGCATCCGGCCCTCTCAATTCCTGGCAAATAGATGGGGAAGAAATGGAGGTAGTGACAGATTTTATTTTTCTGGGCTCCAAGATCACCTCATATGGGGACTGCAGCCAAGAAATTAAAAGACGCTTGCTCCTGGGGAGGAAAGCTATGGCAAATCTGGACAGCATACTAAAAAGCAGAGACATCACCCTGCCAACAAAAGTGCGTATAGTCCAGGCCATGGTTTTCCCAGTTGCAATGTATGGCTGTGAAAGTTGGACCATAAGAAAGGCTGAGCGCCAAAGAATTGAGGCCTTTGAACTATGGTGCTGGAGAAGACTCCTGCGAGTCCCTTGGACTGCAAGTCGTTCAAACCGGTCAGTCCTAGAAGAGATCAACCCCGACTGCTCTTTAGAAGGCCAGATCCTGAAGTTGAAACTCAAATACTTTGGCCATCTAATGAGAAGGAAGGACTCACTGGAGAAGGACCTAATGCTGGGAAAGATTGAGGGCAATAGAAGGGGACGACAGAGAATGAGATGGCTGGATGGAGTCACTGAAGCAGTAGATGTGAACTTAAATGGACTCCAGAAGATGGTAGAGGACAGGAAGACCTGGAGGAACGTTGTCCATGGGGTCGCAATGGGTCGGACATGACTTCACAATTAACAACAACAACAAATTGTTGTGTTCAGGAACTCTTTCAGTAGTTATTGGTGATATTCATTCATTCTTTCTTTTCCTCCTCCATTTTTTTTCTTGTCTTTTCATTCCTTATTTTTCTTGTGATTCTGGAGACGTGCAGTCATTTCATCCGGTTCTTCATGTCTCCTCCCTGCTACATCTCGAGGACATTTGGTGCCATCTCTTGACTGTAGTGTCTTTTTCCATATGGCATAATTATGCTGACAATTTGATTTGATTTTAATTTCTTTTTATCACAATTTATATATTGTTGCTCTTACCTCAGAACAATTTAGAATCTCTCCTAGCTTCTCTACTGAGTTGTAGGAAGTGGTCAGAGATAATTTAAAAATAGATCTCAACATCCTTAGGATGAGGGTAAGACCAGTGTACCTGATATCTGGCAGCTGAACTTTCAGAGTAGGAAGCTGTTGAAAAGTGAAATAGGATGAACAAGGACAAATATATAGTGGTTAATGTAGCTCACTTGATAACTTTCAGCCCTACCTACCTACGTCATAGGGTTGTTATGAAGAAATATAAGGGGATGGAGAGTTCTTAAAAAGATGGGATATAGATATGCATGTTTGTGTGCCAGAGACGGGTCATATAAAACAATAAAAATATCCAAGTCTTTATTTATGTATCTTAAAATTGTTGCTTCTTAAAAGCCACATGATGATCCAATTCCTTGCTACTGGGTGGGGGGGGGACTGAGAGATTTTGAGACTGGCTGGGAAACTGATATGGATGTTGAAAATGAAGGTCATATGATCACAGCAGCACTGAAGCAGTCACAATTTCCCCACATTTTACTCTCTCGGGAGTCACAAATTCTGGATTTTGGCCATATTCTGTAATTTAAACCATCTGAGGTACCTTGGTTCAAAAATTATTGCCCCATGATGCAATATTTTGCCCAGTGAAAGATCATAACAATGAGCATTTTAGTAATATACAGATTATAGGTAATAATCAATCTATTTATTGGACTGAAATTCCTATTGGCAACCAAGCTAGCTCTATGTAGACTGAACAGCAATAATTCAAGCAAACATTTATATTGCCAGTACTTACTGAGCTAAGAAAAATGGCATAATGGCAAAACTGGACAAATCCTTCTTGAATATGATCTCCAACTGCTGATTAGCAGGAACTATGAATCCAAATTATGCACTAACTTCTTCAGGGGTAACAGCACTCCATTTACTACTAAAAGCAGAGCTAGTTGGGATTCAGAAGATTTCTGTCCTGTTGGGATTCATTCTACAATTGTTCCATCCCTTCTTGTCAGCCACACAAAATAGAGCAAATTTGGAAACTGACTCCACAGGAAAATTAAAACTATACCATATTTGAGATTGATTACAGAGAACAATTCTTGCAAGTCTGCTTGAGTTTTACCTTCTCTCTCTCTTATCAGGGATGCCCCAGGTTCACTAGCTTTTTAACATTACATCCTTTCTCTGGTTAATGGATGCTTCTCTCCTTGTTATCTATGACAGCTCCTGAATATTCCCTTCAACTCATTGCCATGGCTTTCTGACACTTCCTTCACAATTTCCAGGCACTTCCACAGCAATTCCTTTAAGCTCCACAGATTTTAAAGCTGAGTATCTTCAGTCATTGATACTTTATTCTGAACTGGGTAATCTCTGCCAGTTATTAAACAAGACAGGGAAGAGATACAAGTCTCTCTCCATTTGTCCTCTTCTTTCCTACCAATGTGAATGGGGATTGAGTATTCAGAACAAAGTAAAACTACTGCAGCACCAGGACTTTAATCTGCAACAGATGATCTAAAAACGGTTAGTGGTACTGAATATTGCTAACACATCAAACAGTACAAGGAAAGGTGTCTTCCCCATCTAAAATCTGTTGGAAGCCAATCACAAGAAGCTCCCCCCCCCCCGGTCTCAGGACCAGACATGAACCCAGACAGGAAGGGATAATTTGCTTCATCTAAAGTTCTTTGTAATTGTTGTCACATTACCTTCTTAACAAATTTCCTCAGAAAGGTGTCAGAAAGGTGAATTGTTTACAGTAACTAGATCGAGTAATGGCCTCTTTAAGGAGAAGGTGAACTGTTGCTTTTTTCAGAGCTGGCAACCTCAGTCCCTATCTCAAAGAGGCATATACTAGCCACTTTTAATAGCCTCATTCCCTCCCTGGCAGCTCAAATCAGTCAAGAGTGGTAAGTAATATGCTACAAGTGGCAGAGCAAATCTCATAGATAACTCTAGATAGGTTCTAAAAAGCTCAAGTGACATTACAAAATCCCAAGAGGCCCATCATCTCAAAAGTTTCTGCCTAGCCAAATTTCAGTTCTAACTCCAAGGAAATATAAATGATTTTGTCTTCAAAATTTCAAGCTTTAAAGGACCAAGGGAAGCTCTTCTGACCAACCATACCTACAAGATAAAGGATAATCATTAAGAAGGTTGTTGGATAGCTTTCCACTCTAACCAGCCAAGGGCCAAAAAGAGCTCATTCATATTTGTTCTTTATTTTTCATAACTTTAGAATTTCAGTTTTGTTCATCTTCATCCAGAATGTAATTATTATGGGAAAAGTATTGAAAAACTATCTCTATCAAATAAAAAAATAAGTATTGCTAACATGTACTCCATGACACCTAAGGCTTCATGTGGATTTTAGGAAGAACAAGCTACAAGCTAAATCTTCTGCAACTCACAGATAAAATTGACGTAGTGTTAGACAGTAATTCCACAACATCTGCTCTTGGAATCTTCATGGAATTATCAGAGCAATATTGTGTCACCTAATATCCATAAAGTGGATCCAAAAGGAAACTATAAGTAAACAGCAAGAAATAATTTTAACTACCGTATTTTCCGGTGTATAAGACGTCTTTCTAAACCTTGAAAATCTTCTCAAAAGTCGGAGGTCGTCTTATATGCCCAGTCATCTTATATGCCGGAAAATACAGTACTCCTTTGTTCTGGTGAAGATTATTCATCAAGTAGTCAAGATGCTCACATTCAAATATGCTTGATAACCAGAATAAAATGGATTTTTAAAAATCCATTAGATTAGAGGTAGTCTAAGATTATTTATTATTACTAATATTATTACTAGGGGAGAACCAAGATCAAGATAAAAATAGAACAACCGGCACTTAAAATCTAGTTAACACTCATTCATTCAAGCTGCTACTAGTTGAATAGGCAGAAGGTATAATTGTGAAAAACCAATATCTAGAATATATTTATAATTTTCCATTTAAATGAAAATGCTAACATTTAAAATAAGCATGCCTCCCTACCAGATAAATAATAAAATGCAATAATGAAATTATATTCAAGTCATTTCCCTTGGCTTTGAAAAATTGAGAGGAACCTGGTAAAATATTAAATGAAGATATAATATTAGATATATTTCCAGACACTGGTCAACTTGCTAGGGAATCATTTTTAAAATGAAAGAAATACCATTATGTATAAAATTTACTTTTCAATAGCATCTGCCACTGAGAAAGAACTGTGTCATTTTTTTTTTGAAGATCAGTTATGTTTTCTTCGCCATTGATAAAAGACAATAAATTTAACTTCAAAGACACTTATGTGGTACAGCATCATATTTTTGTCCCATCTAGTAAGATTTCATGACAGGTCTGCCAATTTTCCAATTACCTCTACCTCCATATGTTATCTGAAGATCAGTCAGGTCTAAAATAGGAAACATGAGCATGTCAGGCAATGGCATACTTACAATATTCTAGGAGTTAAGATCATAATTCATACCAAGCTTCTCTGGAACATCCCAAATAAATGAAGTGACATCACAATGCCAACATTCATAATAAAGCATAACACCTTGTATTCAATGCTAAATGGTGACCTTCAAAGAATTAATTGTGGAACTAACGCATATAATTCAGAGACTACTGAGTAAAGATAACTTGACTGGATAATTGTAAACTCAGTTCTATAGTTTTTAAATACCATTTCATGCTTTTGATAGAACAGTATGGATTAAGTAGTAAATCTAAGTAATAATCTAACCACACAATTAAAACTGATGTTAGAAAAAGCATTGCAAAATAATCTACTTGAAAGTAATAATAAAAAATAAAGGATTCAATATTTTTCAAACAAATGCCAGAAACTTACAAAGTTAGTTAATTCACTGCTTGTTAATTTGAATAAAATAATATATACATCTCTCCTGTATTAATAAATATATGTGTGATATACATACAAATAACTACATAACATACAGCTTAAGAGTTTTATGAAGTTCTAGATAACTTTTTAATGGCACTTTTAGAAGCATTTGTTCTTTTGTATATATATTTAACAATATTTAATGCTCATCTAAAGCCATTAGCAATGTTAGAACTTTCAGCTAAGTGGGCTATTTAAGCTAATTATAAAGGAATGACAATGAACAGACTGAAGTTCAGAAATATTTACTATATTTGCATTAATGTATTTTAATGTGTCTAATCTATTTGCTTTATATTACATTCAGTAAAACTCCCTATCCTAAAGGAATCTACATGAACAAGATTTAATGTGTAGGATCTGTTCTTATAGTATTACATTTATTGCCAAAATAATCATGTAATGAAAGACGTATTTATGAATGTTTAGTTAAAACTGTAAATGGAAAATCTTTCAGGAGAAGCATTAATTCAGATGACCCTGATTTTAAGTGAATGTTATTTTCTTGTAAAGATTTGAAATGAGAGAGAATTGTTCTCTGATATCCATAATCTTAACTTTAAGGCTATTGGACATTACTACTATAGAAAGTATTTTTCCTATTATTATCTGCTAATTTTGTATTTCTATATTTGTAAGCATGGTTAGGTTAAGTCAAGTGTATTTTCTGGAAAAAAAAAAAAGTGCTAACTGATCCTAGTCGTGTTTTTCTTGATGCATACTAACAGAGTTCAATTTAAAAGACATCAGAATCTTGAGGACTTTTTTGAAAGTAAAGATGTCTGATCACTGGAACCAATATATGTTTTTATTTTCATAAAGCAGACTGCTTTAACAAGAAGACAGATTCTAGATGCTTGTTCTATATAACATGTAAGGAACTGCTGTAGTTGCTCCAATGTATTCTTCTATCAAAAGAGTTTTATATGATTTGACTACATAGTAAATTAAGAGATCTTTACTTAAGGAAAAGTTTGAGGAACTTCAATGTGATTTAAAAACAACATGTTTTGTTAAAATGGGTCATATATATATAATGTGCTTCACCATGAAAGAGTCACAGAATATGCGAGATCAACAAATGATAATACATTAAATATTGTTGAGTACAGTAAATCATCCATTTATTAGACCTCAGTTTAATAAATTCCACATAAAAAAGTTATCTGAATTTTGTAGTCTGTCGTTGTCTGAAACAATGTGAATCAAAAATTATTTCTGACAGTTTCTACTATAATATTATGACTGGAATGATATTTGCATAAATTTATACTTGATTTGTATTATGATGTGATGGTATAAACCATACAATTTATATCACTTTAATA